>NW_020884911.1:437449-543361 GCF_003945725.1 Corapipo altera
CGGCCACTGCCCCCCTCACGAGCCCAACGGCCACTGCCCCCCTCACGTCCCCTCAGGGCGATCGCTCCGCGCCATCAAGGGCAAGGCGAGCACCGCTCTCTGCTCGCTCGGGACCGTCCCTCGCCCTGACCACAGAGCCTCCTCGCCTTGCCGCAGCACGCTAAAAAGCTTCTTTTGTGTGTTTTCTCCTGCCGGCGGGACACCGGACACAAGGTTTTCGCTCCGAGCCCAGCCCTGGCGAGGTTGCGCAGGGCACGCCCCGGGCAGGGGGCTGAGGGAGCACCTGTGCCCCCGCACGGCCCCAGCTGTGCCCAGTCCAACCCCGCCGAACTGCATGCACCTCACAGCTGAAGCGCATCAGCTCCCTCCGACAAGCAACAGCTGAAACTCATCGGCTCCTTTCAACGTGCAGAGCTGCGAGGGGAAAGGCTTCACCTGCAAGGCGACATTAGCGAGGTTCAACCTTGCCACACGCGCAGAAAAGCATCACAAAGCGCCATACCGTGGCCTCCTTTAAAGTTAAAACAAAACAAACAAAAAAAAAACAACAAAAACCACCACAATAAAAAGCCCCAAATTAACGCTGCTGACAAAAGCAGAAGAGATCTCCCGAAGAACCCCGCGGGAAATACATTTACCTACTATTTACTACCCACACCACAAGGCTGCACCAGGAGCGCTTGGACACCGGGAAACGCGAATTCCCAAAGGCAGGAGCAGAGAAACACACCCGCAACTTTCTCCCACGCCTCTGGAAAGGACACCCAGCGCTGCCCCCCGGCAGCGACAGCCCGGGGAGCCCTCGGGGCTGCACGGGAGCCTGGGGGGACCAGGGCAGCGAAGGGGGGGGGTTATGCCCCCGTTTCACCGCTGTCCCGGGGGAAAACACTCACCCGGGCAGCGCTGGGAGGGCGAGGAGCGCCCGGAGGAGGAGGAATGAGGGCGCGGGGGGTCCCCTCCCGGCCGCCGCACTCACCCAGCAGCGCGCGGAGATGCTTCAGCCGGGTCAGCACGTCCCGCTTCGGGTCCAGCGCCTTCTGCGTGGATTTCCTGACGTCGGCGTGGCCCTTCCTGGAGAACATCGCGGCGGGGCCGGCCAGAAGGACGGGGGGACGCGGGGGATC
This sequence comes from Corapipo altera, assembly GCF_003945725.1. Classification (NCBI taxonomy): domain Eukaryota; kingdom Metazoa; phylum Chordata; class Aves; order Passeriformes; family Pipridae; genus Corapipo; species Corapipo altera. Next base: position 438,574 of record NW_020884911.1, read on the forward strand.
CAGGGGATGGATGGCGGGAGCGCTGCCGCCCGGGCGCTCCCCGCACGCGCCGCTCCCCCCCCTCCCCGCTCTCCGCCGCGCGGGGCGCTGGGAGCCCCGCGCCGCTGACGTCACCCCGCGTGGCGCTGACGTCACCGGCGCTGCCACCCGCGCTCCCGCGGGGAATGTCCGCTGTGCCTGCGGGACCGAGCCGCCGCACGGACCTGCCGCCTTAGGTACGCTCGGTTTCCTTTATCCTGCAGTCCCCAGGCTGGCTGGGGTCGGAGGGACCTTAAAGCCCTTCCAGTGCCACGCCCCTTCCACCAGCCCAGGTTGCTCCAAGCCCCGTCCAACCTGGCCTGGGACACTTCCAGGGATCCCGGGGCAGCCACAGCTTCTCTGGGCAACCTGGGCCAGGGCCTCGCCACCCTCACAGGGGACGATTTCTTCGCGTTGGATTTCTTCATCCAATCCAGCTCTCCATAGGAAAACCCTCAGCTTTTGAATAACTACTTGCACTATAAATATGTAAATATTTACTGCCCTTATTCCTGTGACACAGAGAGTTCATAGTTATACAACAAAAGCATGATCCACCCCAGAATTAGGAGCCAGCAGTGTTTCACTTAAAGGTCTTTAGATCCTCTCAGTTAAATTCCTGTTTAAAAAAAAAAAAAAAAAAAAAAAAAAGTAAATTTTAATAAGCTCCAAGGCAGGTTCTGTGGTCCTAAAAAAGAAAACAGTGTGTGTCAGAGAAATAACTTGCATGTATGCTTCTTAGTCTTTAACAAAATTATTCAAGAATCAGTTTGCACGTCATGTAGAAATTATTTTTCAGCCCTGAATCATTGTAGAATAATAAAATGTCCCAAGAAATACTATTGTTAGGAGCAGAAAATACATCACTGCCACATCTCACTTCCTCTGAGCCCTCTCAGGGACCATTTCTGCTGCAAAGGCCTGGGGTCACCAAAGCAACAGGTCAACAAGCCCTAAACATGTCCCACTGGAGAAGGGACAGTCCTAGCAAAGGCTGGCCCTGTCACCAAACCTTGTGGTATTCCCGCTGCTCCGGAGAATTCACTTCCTGCAGTCAGGAAGATGGATAGTGCTAATGCACAGCATTTAAAAAGAAAAATAAAAAAATAATTCTTTTTCATGCACAAAACAGGTGGAGCACACGGCCTTGGAGTCAGGCACAGAAAATTCACTGCTGCCCCATCATCCCTTGTCTTGGAGCCCATTCCAGGCTTACAGTAATTCCTATTGCATATTCTTCCCATCACACCATTACACAATGTCTCATTCTAGAAGAGTTATGAATCTGCTGCAATTGTCTGAAACTTTGGGTCATGTGTTGCAATTTGAGCATCTGCAGCTTCCTGAGAGGAGCGAATTGGGCCGGTCCAGATTTCACCTTCCACTGCCACGAATCAATTTGTGCGGTTGGCTGAGGAAGCACATGGCTAAAATCTTGGCTTCCTCTTGTTTCTTCTTTCTTTTTTTTTTTTTTTCCTTCCCTTTTATTTTAATTGATTTACGAAACCAGTGACTTTCAGTTTGTCTCTTCTGGCAGTTTCTGATTGTTCCATGTTTTTGTCTTTTTCTGCTTTGTTAAAAAAGGAACCACTACAGATGAAGGAATCGTGGTTATGCAGCTGCTCGGGTGTCTGATAACTTCTGTGATAAGTAGGGGAGCGTTGTGGTGCTGAGCACCAAACTGCACAGCTTTGGTCACTTGGTGCTTTAAAGGTTGCCAGAAATTCTCCTTGTGGAAAGCTCCACAGAATAAGGATTCCATGGCTGGAATCGTGGTGCTCTAGAAGAGTCCTTGCTCTCCCTGTTAGGTTCTGGGAAATGGGAATCAGCATCGTTTAACATTGGCATAAGAGGAGTGGTTGGAGGTTATTGATTTGTGCTTTCACCACGGAATTAAGGTTATTTATCTCAGTTCTCGTGTGCCCATGAGCTGCAAGGTGAGAAAGTGCTGCTGTAGGTGGTGAGAGGTAATTCCCTGTGGGGCAGGATGTTCCTCTCTGGAGCCTTGAGGGCTGGCACTGGGGAGCCAGCGGGTTGTGATACCCAGCTGGAAGTAACCAGTCAGCTTAGCAGCAAGGTGCAAAGCCATGGAATGGTATCTCCTCGGAGTTTTAAGTAGGCAAATATATCCAAATTATTATGTACCTGTAGGAACTCAGATTTATATGTAACTGGCCTAGAATTTATCAGTTCAAACATATAACTTTTCAAACATAACTTTTCAAATTATTCACTCGGGAGCTGATGTAGCAAAACACAAACCAGAAATGCCAGTAAACCTGCACCAGTGATCTAAGCCTGTGCACTTGTAAAATCCTGTGACTTGTGTTTTCTAACAATATAACATTTGCAATTTCCCAGAAAGTCAGATGATGCGTTTCCGAAAGTCAGTGCTTGAGGTGGAATAATTTCTTGAAAGAGATTGGGTCACTGAGCTCTCAGGATCTGAGGTAAAGGCTATATAAAGCAGTCTCTTAGGAGGACTTGTGGCAGAACTGCATTGTTAAAGGTCACAGCACAGTGGGATGTGCTGAGCGAGCTGACTGTACCAGCACAGGCACAGCAGTGCATGGATTGGGTATTCCTTAGGAAAATCACTCCCTGTGCAGGAGCCTGCCTGGCTGTCTGCTTGGATAACGTGGTGGGCAGCCCCTGCTGCTGCTGGCTGCACTGGAGGAGGCCCAGCATCCCATCAGCCCGGGGGAGGTTTCTGGGCAGTCTTGGCACAGCCAAGACTCCGCTGACAGAAGGGAAAGTGCTGACCTTGCAAAGGCTGTCCCTGCAGTGCCTCTGGCACAGCCCTCGTGGCTGGGCTCCCTCTGCTCTTGGAGGAGTTTCTATTTCGGGCACCCATTGCCTTCAGCAGTGCAGGTGAGGGGCAGCACATTCCCGGTCCAAAATAGAATAGCCTGAATTATTAATCCGTGTTTGCACGCTATCCCTGAACTGCATGGCTCAGGCCTTTCCTTCCTCCCTCTGGGAAGCAGCCTGGTCCTTCAGGGAGTAAGGAATGGGGTCATGCTGGCAGAGATGATCCTGTTTCCTTACCTGCCTTCAGCAAGGCCTGGCAGGGGTGGGGAGGTGCCTCTTGCTGCAGAGTTTGTGGAAAGGTGACACCGGCCACACGAATTTCACTGGACCTGATGAACAGGCAGGGTTGCTTTTCCCGTGGAGCCTGAAATTTTAATGGCACAGGTTAAATTACGGAACTTCTCCGCTTACTTGTGTCAATGTAACACTTTATACTGAGCCCAGGAAAAAGGGCAGGGGAAAAGTAAATACAGGAGACTTGCCTCCTAAATAACCTGCAGGTGAGAGAATGATTTCCTTAGGGTAGGATGCCGGTACTGACTTTTTGTCCTTCAAACCAAATGCTTCAAACTGTACTTAGAAAGTTGGTTTTTGTGTCCCCTTGCATATCCTTGGTCCAACACGTGCATTAAGGCACACGAGCTCCTTACTGCTGCATTGGAATATCAGCTCACTTGATGCTTCCTGGCTTAGGTGCAGGTGCTTGGCAGGGCTTTGGTGCTGTGCCAGCCTAGGGAAACAAGGCTCTGCCCTGATATGACGTGTGGAAAAGACTTTTCCCGCTGGGCTCTGAGTTTGATAGTTTTATTTTCCTATAGGGCACACAGGCATGGATCCCTGCTCCTGCAAAGCGCTGCTTCTAACTCAAAACCATACAATTGGTACTGAATTCCTGCTGTATGCCAGTCTTTTCCTAAGTCTGGATCCTTCAAACTGCTTTCCACAGATCAACTTCTGCAAAGGTTTGGAGTTCTGCTGAGTTTATGGAAGCAGAGGTGCCTCATCCATTTAATGCTCACTGAGGGTCTCCCCTGAGGACTCCCATCCAGCACCTGAAGGGTGCTCATGGACTGTGGAGTGTCTCAGCCTTCAGAGGGGCTGTGACCAGTTATCCAGCTTATCCAGGGGTGGGGAAGAGCAGTCCAAAGGGGCACAGTGTCTGTGTGTCTCCTGAAGACACGTGCTGGCTGCTCAGCTGAGCACCCCCCAGCCCAACAGCTTCCCAGAAACAGTTAATTATTTAGCAGGAGTCACTTACTTAATACTTACTTGTAGGAGTTGAATATTGACTTCAGGAAAAGCAGATGGGACACAGGTCTCAGGGGACTGCAGGATGGCAGACTGTGGATGACAGTGCTGAAATAACCCACACCTGAGGCATGTGTCCCTAAGCACAGCTGGATTTGGGAGCTGGGCTTCCAGAAGTTCTCACTCTGGCAGTAAAGGGGAATAGATCTTCTGAGTACTGGGCTATTTAGGAAGAACCTGATGGAAAATTTCTAACCATTGCAGCATATAAGGTATTCCAGGTATCATTCATGTAGTAAAAATGATAGACACAAGAAATGCACTGTCAAAAAAAGCCCCATCAGATTTCCTTCTGCTGGAATCTGAAACTGTGTGTAGAGGGACATTTATGTCTATGGATGGAAAAAAAATCCAAAATAGAAAGATCAGGGATTGCATGTCCCATGGTACCTTCTGAAAGGAAACGGTATGGAGGATGTGGAAATTTCATGGAGTAAAAATATCAACCCACCAAGGAGAGCTCAGACTACACTTGCGAAAGGCTGAACTGCGTGAGGAGGTTTATGGCACGTTGTGCAAGCCCGTAACCTGCTGCCCTGGCCAAGATCTTTCCATGAGGAGGTGTTACGGCTCAACTTGAGAGCAGGCTAAGAAAGCAGAGATTGCTTACACCATAAAAGCAGGAAAATCATCCCTCTGCCTCCCTGCTCCGTGTGCCGCGGAACAGAGATAAAGTGCTGCTTGTCTCAACTGCACTAAATCCGAGATAAGTGTTGTTTACTTCACCCCTCTCCAAGAGGAAAGGTCGCTCATGATCTCGGTGGAGCTGCAGCAATTTCCTCCTGGCAGCGCTCACCTCTGGCCTGGCCTGGTGGAGCTCCAGAGTCTCTGCTCCCCTCCTTGGGGACACGCCTTAACCCTGTCCCTGCCGGCCCTCGCCCCTCTGCCGGCCCTGGAGCTGGCTCTGAACGCACAGGCGGAGCATGCAGGGTCTGAAACAGCAGCGAGCTGGTGACAGGCTTACAGAAACACCTCTGGTCCTAAGAAATGGTGCACAGAGGGTGCAGTCAGGGTCATTTGTTCCTGCAAGTTATAGGCGAAGTGTTCTCCCACCTGAAATAAGTCTCTGTTCTCCTCCTGTCCTCTCTCGGCTTTCTTGGGTTTATATTGCCATATATTTAACCTAAACTCTCTTTTTTTGACTCAACATTTTGTTCATATTTTCGTTTTTCTCTCGCCTTGTCCTCGCTCTTTATCGCTGGAAGGAACAACAGATGAGGAAGGAAGGAGCTGGCTGGGATCGCCCTTAAACTGGGCTTTGTTAACATCAAGGATGACCACTCAGATTGTCTTAACCCCAGTGCAGTTCATTCTGACAAACCAGGCTGTGTGATACCTTCAATTCTCCTTCTGAAGAGAAGATCTCAAATGCTTTTGTACACCAGAAGGAGAACAAAAACCCCTTCAAAATGAACCAGGAACACACAAAGCCACCCCTGGCCACTGATGTTACACACATTCTTCCTTCTTTTCTTCCTTTGCAAATGAAGGACTGCAGAAAGCAGTGCAGTAATTACAGCCTGCAGAAATGGCTCGGGTTTTCCTCCATGGACAAGCATGACAAAAAAATTATAAAAAATAATTTTTACCAGCACAGCTGGTGTTCAGATGAAATTATGTGGTTAGCTTTGAAACGATATTAAAAGAGAAATTTTAATTAACCTGTACCACTGAGTCAGAAGATAATATCTGATGCATCTAACAGGCCTACAGACAAAATATGATAAAATAATTATTTGCAATTAGATATATGCATTACAGACAATGTTGTAATTAAAATGTACTTAATGTCACAGGAGGTCCTTTATTATCAAAATAATTTGTAGAAGGACCGTGGAAACAATGTGATGATTATCCATCCCCCTGGAAAAAAGAAATCCCAGGATTTGCCAAAAGCCTGAAACATTTCTGGGTTTGGAGCAGACACCAGCATGGTCCAACAGCCGAACTCCTCTTTCCCCGTGCCAAGTCCATTTGCCCAGGGTCCGTTTGTCAGGGTGTCTCTCAGCTGGAGAGCAATTGCCAGATTTCAGTGAGGGGAAACCAAAACACCAGTTCCAAGAGGATGCAGGGATTCCATTCTGCCACTTCGCACTGCCACATTCAAATCCTCACTGTAATGAGCCAGGCCAGTGCTCTGAGGCTTTTCAGAGTTAGTGTTTCTTCACGGAAATAGTTATTTCTTTGTGGAAATATTTATTTCTTCAAATCGTAAATAATAATGGAAATTGCTGTGAAATGAACTAAACCGGAGGAACGGCTGGAGGGGAAAACAACCCCCCAGTATATCATCAGCTGTGTCTTTATCTCTCCAAGCTTCTCCACTTCCCCATTTTCAGGAGAACAAAGAGAATGTGCTAAAGCTGCTTTGGGATTTCAATGAAAAATAATGAGAATTCATTGCTAATTAGCGCTCCAATTAAAAAACTGATCTTTGCAGTGACACTGTTAATGAACTTGTAAATTGCAGCTGCAGACTCGCATCCCTATGAACATTCCCTGGGTTGGTTCCCTGTGTGTGTGCAGGAGTGGTGGGTGGAGGTGCTGGTGCCCAGAGCTGTCCAGGGCACGTGGGAAGTGGGAAATGCCAGGGCTGAGTGTGGGGAGTTGCTGAAGGCCAGGCTGAAGGCTCAGATTGCCGTGGCATTTGTCTCACAAAGTATTCGGCTTTGTGAAAAAGAAGAATGGTAATTCACTATGCATTTATGGTCAGTCTTAATCTAATTAGAAGCCTCTTTATTTGCCTGTGTAGCACACTGCTGAGAGTGGCAGACAGTCCCAGGTACTCGGGTGAGCGTGGGTGTGTCACTGCCTCTTTGCTCATGACAGCAAACAGCCAAATGGTGTGGACCTGCACCCTTCTGCCCTCCCAGGGCATTGAAATCAGGATGAATGGCTGCCACGACCTGCCTGCACAGAGCCTGGGCTGTGGGCATGTGCTCCAGCTCCCGGGGCAGGGAAGGAGCCTGTGCAGAATTAAATGAGAGGGGAAAAACCCCGTTCCTTTTGTCCAGCTGCTGATGCAGGTACAAGCAAACAGAGGCACAGCCGGCCCTGCTGGAAGTCCAGCAGCCACAGCAGCCCCTGTGCCTGATCCTTCCTCACTCCCGGCTCCCCAGCATTTGCAGGAGGCAACATCCCTCGGGTATTTTGTGCCATCACCCTGGTTTTGACCCCTCCCTGGAGAACAGTGTGAAACCACAGGAGGACAATTAGCAGGGAGTCTAGGACACTCCTGGAACCTGATCAGAGGTTGGAGATGGCAAAACATGGATAAAATTCATGCTAATTGTACCCATTTTCCTATGAATTAGCAATGAAACAGGAATTAGCATCACACAGTGGGTGATGTTGGCAGGTACCTCTGGAGATCACCTGCTCTGGTCTCTGCTCAGGATGCCCAGAGCAGGGAGCTCAGCACTGTGCCTGGTTGGCTTTGGAATATGTCCGAGGATGGAGACTGTTTAGCCTCTCCAGACAACCTGGGCCAGCATCTGACCACCAAAAAACGGGCTTTGACATGCTTAACTGGAATTTTCTGTACTGCAGTTTGGGGGTTTTCCTCTTTGAAGAGGGGTTTGAAGAAAAAAGTACAGAGCACTAGGGATGAAGTGCGACATGAACATCAGGGGCGAAGGAGGGAAATGAAACATTTCATCCTTGCTCAGGTATTAATTTTTTTCTGTTTCATCCAAAGGCATAGATTTTATTTTGGGAAGTGTGTCACAGCTGATGAGATCCATAATGGAGCCATTAGGGGCATCTCTGAACATGCACTTTTCCCACATATAAAAATACACCTGAAATTTTGAAAGATGGAATACTCATTTGCCAATTTAAAAAGAAAATGGAGAGAATGAGAGAGAGAGGCTCGTGGAGTTGTAAATCTTCACAGAAAACCAGTGGAGAAGCACATGTACGTTTAGAATGATGTTGACATTTCTGAAATCAGAGATATGGTGTTTTATCTAAATTACACCAAAGCCCTTCAAGATAATGTGCTGTGTAATGGCTGCAGTTGTAGGCACTATTTCATTTTCAATTTTCTGTACAAAAAGCATGATTCTTATCCACAATTCCAGCTCAGTGTTTGACAAATTATTAGCATATACTGCCCAGCTGCACCTAGTGTAGGGAGAGCTGTACTTGAGGGGAAGAGGCTGCATTTCCCCCCTGCCCTGCACTGGCTTTGCCAGCATTCCATGTTATCCAGAGAGGAGGCAGAGGGGGTAAAGCTCAGGACTGGGGAGTGGTGAGTGCCTCCTCCTCCTCTTGTGTGCACTCCTACTTGAACCTCAGGCTTGGTACAAACCCTGTGTCCCTCCTGGTGTGTCCTGGGGCTCAGGGGGACCCCCAGACCTGCCGAGCACTGCAGTGACCCCAGGAATTTGGACATACCCCCTGCACGGGCAGGTCATGCTGCTTTGAAGGGTCCTAAAGCACCGCAGAGCAGCAGGTAAGTCTGGACTGATGGGAGAAGGCCCTCCAGAGCTACTCAGGAGCCTCTGGAGGAGTTGCTTTAGTGTTTAAAAGCGGGTCCTGACACGTGCCCATGTGCCCCCTGTGCCAGCTGCTCCCTCTGTGGCTCTGGCTGCGAGTGCTCCCACGTGAGGCGTGTGCTGGGCTCACCTTACAGGGCTGTTTCCTTCTCTGTGGCAGCTGAAGAGGTATAAATCCTTTTGGCACCCGCTTGGCATCAGTGGTGGTGCTGCTGGCACGGCCTTGTCTTTTCCTGGAAGCAAAGCACCGTGAGCTCTGGAGAGCAGGATACAGGTGAACCCCTCCTGAATCCTCTGGGTGGCAGGAGGTCCCTGTAATTCTGACCAGCTCCTGGTGCCCAGGGGTGTGAGAGGTGAAATAACTACCTGTCTTCAGGGAGCCTCCTCCTTTCTTGCATGTGCTGGAGCAGGATACCCTTGGAGAGGCAACGAGACAGTCTGACCCCCCCAAGTCCCTTGGCCCGATGCTCTTGTTTCCAGCACTGCTTGGCCAATATTCTAGAAGAGTTTAGCCGTGTGGGGAAGTCCTTTCCCAGTTTTGTGTGTCACAGGGCACGTCTGCAGGCGTGCTCCATGCTAGTGGTGCTGAGTACGGGAGCCGGGAGTCGGGAATTCTGTTTAATTCCCATGCAAAGAGCAAGCTGCCCTGACAGAGCTGGAAAGGGTCTGCAGATAAGTTGGATGGTAGATGCCATGGGCTTATCTGAAAGGCAGGATTCCCACTCCCATCCCTGGCTGTGATGGAATGGAGAGCCTGCTCCCTCTGCAGGGAGCTCCAGCTTCCACTGCATGGATTTGTCCTCAGTGTTAGAGAGAGAAAAACTCCTTTCTCCTCTGAGAAGTCTCTTTTGAGATACCAGTGGATAAAATCTGCAAAGATGTTATTTTTTGCACACATGCTTCCAGGTCAGTGGTCCTCAGCAGAGCGTGGGATGGAGGTGGAGCCCCAGCCACTCCCAGCTGAGATCTGCGGAGCGGGAGCAGGAGATGGCAGCACACCTTGTCCTCAGCTGGGCAAGGAGGGTTTTCATGACACCCAAACAGCACCAAATACAAATGAAACTCTGCTAGGAGATTAAATTTGAGGAAGAGGAATAGTTTCCTTGGCAAGCCTAGAGTAATGCTGGCAGCACTCAGACTGGTTGCTAAGTGAGGGGGTAGAGCAAGGAAAGGGGAGCAGTGGCTGTGATTGTTGTTGCTGCCTTAATAAATATATACATTAAAGGCAATAAACCCATACTTCTAAATTGTGCAGGATTTATGTGTTTGGAAACAGAGTAAGGGAACCAAGGTCAGAAGAGCCTTGGGATGCATCTCAGAGGTAAACTGTCTATGGTCAAAATAAATGTCTTTGTTTCAGCTGGTCACTAGGAATGAATATATATAAGTATCTAAAAATGTGCCAGGGGTTTCTTAGCAAGGTCTGACTGGGTCCCTGTGCCCTGGCAATGGCAGCACGGCATCAGGAGGGGGGAACTGTTGTAAGGAACAGCTCATTGCTGGCTCACAGGCAGTGCAAGGGAAGTGCTTTCATTAGTTCTTTCCTGATCCAGGTTCCCCCAGGATGGAGGCAGAACTTCCCTTGGACTGCAGCAGGTGTGGGAGTGAGCCCTGCTGGAGGGGACAGAAGGAAATGGGAGTTGCAGTGTTTTGATCCTAGTTACGAATTATTGATGGTATTTATTTGTCTTCACCAAATGTGCTCTTTTATACACACCCACCCAATTTTAGGGATAGTCCATGCTCAAACATATCTGTCTGCTCAGTAAGAGGGACTGTGCTTAAATCCAGTGAAGAATCAGATGCCAGAAGATCTTCAGAGAGGAGCTGGGGGTGTTTAAGCTTCATCCATCATTGCAGCATCACAGAAGTAGAAAATGTGGGGGGAGAATCTCTGGGGAAAAAATAAACCTGAGGTTTGAGTCTGTCAGGTCCTAGCCTTACACACGGCCTGAGGGTTGGTTTGAAATAATTTGATTTTGACGTGCAGCAAAGAACTTTGTGTTTGGGATTCCCCTAGGACAGTGAGATCACAGTTGGACATAACAGAGTATGTTAATATTCTGATTTGCCTCCTAAAGAAACCAGCCTGGACAAAGCCAGACTCTTGTGTCTCAGAGTTCTGGAGAACACTTTTCTGGAGGGTTTGTGCCATTCTGGATAACCAAAATGATTAAGGCACATGGAGAACTTGCAAAGTAAGATCTCTCCAGGTCATTAGGCCAGACACTTGTGCAGCCAGAAGGGCTATGAAAATGGCCTGTGGTATAAAAGATGATACTCTTAACTCCCTGCTATAGCTGGTACCCCTGTAGAACACTGTAATTTGATTTACTATTTGGTTTTCTGTCCTACAGTTGTTGGCAGCTTCCATACAGATCCCTTGTTTTAATGTTTATTTGCATGTTTAATTACTCTATAATAGCACAATAATTACCATGTAGCTACAGAGGAATTACATGGTTGTCTGTAGTCTGTAAACCAGTGTCAACCTCCTCTGCAAACAAATAATTATGCAGCCAACATACCTGTTTAACTTCCACAGGAATTAGCAGAGGAACAGGAGAAATGTGAAACATGCAGTTGCTGGGTTTGCCATTAAATATTTATAATTGTTTTATAAGTAATGTGCAAAATTCTTTAGTTCCTTGATTTCTTTTCCTACCATAACGTTAGACAATACGATCTGGAACCAGGGAAAATACTGCTGTGGAATTAAAGCTGCTAAAGCCGGGCTCTGTAACCACAGTGTTACTTCAGTGTTACATTCGTTCTGCAGCTGCAGGTTGTGGTCAAACAAATGAAAGTGTTTCCAAACAATTTCCCATGTGCTCTGTGTGCAGCTGTGAATCCTGGGAGCTCTCCTGGAAGCAGGAGGGAAGCCACGAGGTGGCAGTGTGCCCCAGGAAATGGAGCGCTGCCACCTGCCCGGCGCTCCAGAGAGCAGGAATTCAGCCCGGAGATCCGGCTGCGGGGACACTTGGCCTCTTACAGGAGCTGAGGTAGGATTTCAAGCACCTTTTCCCTTTTAAGAGTGTCAGTTTGTTTTTCCAAGGCTAAAGAAAAAGCCGTAGGGGTGAACATCTCCACCTACTGCATTGTTTCACGCCACTGAATTCCTTCAGTGTTTGCTTTAGCTTCAAACGCTCCCTGTGGATTATTGGGAAAGTGTGTTGCCTTGTGTTTCCCCTTTCCTCCCAGGGGATCTGCTTCCCCACGGCCGGTTTCTGTACATCCAGTGTTACTGGTGCTCAGGGTACGGGATATGGAAAGAGCATTCCAGATTCTGACCCAGCAACCCCTCTCCTCCCTTTTGCCTGGCTTGGGGTGGGGAATGTTTCCAGACCATGATCAAGGAAGGACTGTGTTTCTTGGGTACAGCAGGACCTACTGATGTGCTGTCCAAGCAGTAATGTACTGGTGATGGAGACAAACTGGTTTTATCCAGTATAAATCAAGTGGCAGGTCTGGATTATCCCCAAGGATGCTGGAAAACAAAATCCTGCACAGTGCTTCCTCCAAAAGGGTGCTGAGTTTGTTTCCAGCTGTGTTGCTTTGGGGAGGGCAAAATGGGCTAATTTCAGGGTAGCTCTGGGTTCTCCTGGCACTGCAGGACCGGTGTGTGCCCGGCTGTGCCTGCTGCTGCACCTGGCACAGGAGAGGGCTGTGGGAGGCAGGGCAGCCTGGTGGGATCCTGGCGGGGGTCAGAGCAGCCTCTGGCCATCCCCTGCATTGGCTGTGGCCTGAGGAACACCACCCACAAACCACTGCTGTCAGGTCTGCCACAGCAGACCTAGTTCATACTCAGCCTCTTTTCTCTGAGGGAAGGAGGATACTTGGCTCCCTGCTTTTTTTATGAAGTCAGCCCATTTATTTGCTCTTCAGAAAGCCTCTTTACAGCCCCTTCAGGACCAGTGGCGTGTGGCTCTGGGATGGGAGGCAGCTCCAGGGCTGAGTGCTGTGCCAGGACAGCTCTCCAGCCGTGGGGATGTCTGCAGTCCGACTCTGCAAATCTCCATCTGGGGGAGACAGCAGCAGAATTCAGAGTTTGACTGTTACCTGTGTCCAGCCCAGCCTGAAGCATTAAGACATGTTGGTGCAGTGCAAGGGGAATGTTAATCTGGCAGAACAAATGCCGTGAGTTATTGTGTGTTTGCTAATCTGGGGGCTGCCGATTCCCCCTAGAACGTCTCCCAGGCTCTTTGGCCAGGAGAAGCCCTGGCTGTACTGCCTCTGGGCACCAGGTGGCATCACGGCGGAGCGCTGGGAGCTGGCAGGGAGCACAGGCAGGATGAAGCTTGGCTTTGAGTTTTTCTGGGCATGGTTCCAGGCAATAATATCTTTTCCTACCAGTTGTGAAGGATCTGAACTTTGGTTCGCATGAGAAGCTTAAAAAAGCAACTGTTTAAAAACTCGAGTCCCTCCTCTGTCCTGCCTGGTGCTCGAGGCAGTGCAAGGCTTCCGAGTGGGCATGGGCTGGGTGTGGGAGCCCACCAGCTCCCTGAACCTGCTGGGCCTGCTGTGGGGCTGGGGCTCTCCCAAATGGACCTGGAGCTGGGGTCACTGCCTGCTCACTGACAGCATGAGGCAAGCAGGGCTCTAAGGACATCACGGTCCGTCTTGGCCACAAGGAGAGCAGGAGCAAACACCTCGGAGCAGCACTGAGCACAGTTTGTACCCAGCTCTGGGCAGTGCTGCACATCTCCCATGTGGCACATCTCCCATGGCCAGCTCTGGCCATCTTCTGCGGGTGGTTCTGCCCCTCTGACCATTCTGCCGTGTTTTCCAAAATGTGTCGGTTCTTTTGCTGTTTGAGGATTTGTATGGGCAGTTGCAAGGCTTTAAAATGCACAGTGGTGTCCCTCAGAAAGCATTTAAGTGTGAGGGGTTTTTTCTGTGGAACAAGTCATCCCTTTAATTCTGGCTCTCTAGAAATGACATTAGTGCAAAGTGAGGATGTTCCTGCACAGCCCCTCGGAGGGGCAGGTAGAGAGGAGAAGTTGCACACTGCCAAGGTACCCCTGAGCTTTCAGCCACTTGATTTGAAACAAATGGTTTTCCTGTGGATTGATAAGGGCTCGGTTCAGCACAGGAACAAACAGCAAAGCTGATGTTCTCTCACACACAGTTGTGTCCCTCGAGAGGAAAGCGAGCTTCACCAGCCCAGATGATTCCAAAGGAGTCGTGGGGCTGGGCGGGGAAGTCAGAGGCGCTTTCCTGAAGAATAGAGCCTGTAGTGTCTGCGCTGCAACACTGCTCCCCTTCTGTCCGTCTGTCTGTAGCTCTTTGTTATGTCAACATCTGTAGCTGTGAGTAAATAGCAGCAGGGCAGAATGCAGCTTGTGCTGCCGCAGCGCCGGCTGGGTGCGGGCCAGGGCCCGGCGGGGACTGTGCCACCTCTGTCTGCGCCCGGCAAAGGCACCCAGAGGGCTCCCAAACCCCTCGGGTGGGATGAATGGGATTGCTTGGTGCTCCATTGACTGTGCAATCCGGAACAGCCTCTGGCAGTCCTGGGCAGAGGCTGGGTTGCTGCAGCTCAGCACCTGAGGCTGCGAGTGTGGCAGGGCACGAGTGCTCGTCTGGGTAGTCTGTGAAAAACATCCCTGTTTTCTCTTGTCAGCTCCCATCAGGAATCTTTTGGGCTCTGCTGATTCTTATTTATAAAAATTGTAAATATTTGTGGTTGTATAAATGCTTGGAACTATTAGGAAAAGTCATTTTATCAGTAAGGACTGTGCAGTCCTGCTCTGCCTGCCCGGTGCCCCCTGCTCTCAGCCAGCTGTGGGCAGAGGGGCTGTGGAGCTGTGTCGGAGCAAAAGGAGAGGTCTGTGGAACCAGGCAGGGAGGGAAGGGGGCTGCCTCCATCTGGAACCTGCTTGTAGCGAGGCAAGAAGCCAAAGGCAGAGGGTCAGGGGCTGCAGGGGGGAGCTGCTGTGAGGGGCTCTCATGGGCCCCAGAGGTGCCGAGTGGGAGATGGACAGCGAGGGGCTCGCTGGCTTGGCAGCTCCCAGGGACCCCCAATTGTCACCAGCTGCAGGAGGGACACAGTGAGGGAAGATGTCTTCCCTGAGCACTCTGCTGAGCACCGGGAGCAGCCACACAGTGCTGGGTTCCTGGGGCATTTCCCTGCTCAGGGAGCTGCTAATGAGCTGTGTCAGTGCAACCTCAGAGCTCTTTCTTTCCACAGGAGAAATAAAGTCACAGGTACTTGCCAAGGAACTGTGTTGTGAACTGTTAGTTAGGCTGCAAGAGTAAACTTTGGAAGCTGTGCTTTGTCTCTCTTCCCATTGGCTACTGTTGTATCTGGAATCAAAAAGCTGTTTTCCCTGGAGCTGTTTCTGGCAGCCCTGGCCTCTTCTGGGCAGGGGTGCTTTCCCTGGTCCTGCTGTGTCAGAGCTGTTCTGCTTCCAGGCTCGGTGTATCTCCTGTGGAAATTCACCTTCCAGGTGGGTTTGTGTGCTTGCAGCATCTCAAGGCCATTGGACAACCCCGCTGTGGCATAAGGTGCTGTGCAGATGAGTGGTGGGAGCCAGTGGGTCCCTGAGTGCTGAGGAACGCGTTGGGCAAAGGGCAGGCAGGATCCCAGGGACCTGTCCGGGGCCAGGCAGCAGTTCTGGACGTGGAAGAGGGCTGGAGCTGGGGTGAAACATGCTCAGATCAAGTTTTGGTTAGACTTGATGTCAGAATGTGTCCTGGAGCTGCCTTTGAACAGAAGCACAGTACCAGTGGCTGGGAGGCTCCTGAGGTGAGCAGCTTGTGCCACACACCGAAGGGCACGTTTGCACCACAGCTCACAGAGGTTGGATCAGCTGTGCCACCATGGAGGCACATGTCTGTGCATCCACATGGCTCTCCTGCCTGGCAGGTGGGAGCTCTGGGGTCCCTCAGTGCTGCTGGAGAGGTGGGTGTCAGCCTGAAGGAGATGTGGCTGGGTAAATATGCTCATGTTCTACTGTTTACAGAACACTTAATTATTTTTGATAGGTAATTAGTGTTGTGTGTTTTGATGTTTTTACATCGATCTGATACGTGCTACCAAAGACTGTACACGTGGAGTAGGGTGTTCTTCACTTGGTCAGGACCTTCACCTGTCTTTGTTCTGGTGAGTTCAGAGATGCTGCACCAGGCCCACCAACCATTCTCTTGGTTCCAGCTGATTTTTTTCTTCCTTTGGAGTCTTGACAGTAGATTTTGCTTCCATTGAGCAATAAGGGGAAGACTTAAAAGCACAGAGGACTGTAAGGAATCTCATTGCACTGGAAGGTTGGGTGCCTAATTGCCCTTTGTGCCATTAAAAAAAATCTCTCCATATGTGTTTTGTTTTGTTTGTGAGCTTTTCCCTCCCCACACGGGCAAAAATCGATTGATCAATGTTTGTTACAAAGTTATGAACAAACGTCTCCGGGCTCTTTGCTGCATTGATGTCTCGCAGTGTGTTCTCCTTGCTAACAAAATTAGTTGCAAAGTCAGCAGGAGGTTGGGAGAACAGAGCGTGGGGTTTGTTTGCATAGCACACAGCCTGGCTGCTGCTTGAATAACAAACCCTGCCTCGCGCACACATCTGACCACGGCGCCGGGGCTGGGTTCTGTTTTAGGAATTGTTGTTTGAATAAAAGGTCATTTACTGCCTTACTGAGGGGAAAAACAACGGCGTAAATGTACAGTGGTGTGCAGCACACTGGGGGTTTTCAGTGGGGCACAAAGGGGGTGGTGTGTGGGAGCTGTAAACAGCCCGCGGGCACAACCACGTGTGAGAGGGGCTGGGGGTGCCAGCTGGGGGAGCGGGGGGCTCACACCTCTGTGGGGCACAGTGCCAGAGAGGTGGGGGTGTGGGGCTCACACCTCTGTGGGGCACAGTGTCACAGGGATGGAGTGGGGGGGGGGGGGGGGCTCCCCCCTTCCTAGGGTCCCAGTCACACCACACCTGTAAAAGCCGGTGGCTGGACGTGCTCAGCCTGGGCACCACCTCCCTTTTGGCTGCGGGAGGATCCAAAGGTGACTGCCCTTGCCAGCCTGGGCAGAGGGGCTGTGCTGGAGCAGGGCTGTGTCTGTGCTCTCCCCAGAGCCCCCTCCGCGGGCGCTGCCTCTGTCTGCAGCCTGTTTGTAGCAGGGCAGGAAGCCAAAGAGGGTGGGCATGGCTGCGTGGACACTGTGCCCGTACCTGGGCTGAGGGCAGAGCATGCCCGGGAAGCCCAGCGGTGCCTCCTGGCAGCCCTGCGCCTGCTTTCCCTCCCGGATCAGCCGTGATGAGCCTCTTATCTCCCGTACTCCTACAGCCTTTATCTTTCTCTTCTCCTGCTAAATTTCAGCCTTTAAGTCTCGCAGTAGTATTAAGCTGTCTTATGTTTTGCTTCACTCACCTTCAATATTTACATGTTATTTTAAATGTATGGAAACAAACGTGTGCTGGGAACACTGTCACAAAATGCCATTATCACTTCCTCCCACCTCTTTCTGCAGCGTTTCTTGTGTTTCTGCTGTAACAGCAGGATCCCAAAATGTGCCAAATGAAGAGATATAATTTTAATTTATGGGAGTTCTTAAAAGGCTCCTTTAGGTTCAGATTAAACCCTACTGCAGGTTCAAGGGAAAGTTTAAGAAAATCAATTTTCCCAGGCTAAAAAGAGCAAACCCACTGCAGTGTATATAGTGCCCTTTGTTACTGGAATCAATAGCTCTGTTCCCAGGGCTGAATAATCACTTTTTTATATAATGTTAGTACACACACAGACTTATCTCCTCCAGACTTTGTTGTTGAACCTGCAGTAAAATATTTTTGACTGTTAACAGTTTCTTGCTCTTATCCGTGTTTAATTTTTTCCTGTATCTGAGCCTTGCTCTGAGCTTGAAATGGGGTGATTATTCCCTGCTGTGGCACTGGCATGGAGTATAGAAATGTTTCAAATTAATGTTTTTCCAAGAAATCATGAGAAGTGTCAAGCATGCCAGTAGCTAAATGCAGCATCGTTTGGGTCTGGTTTTGGCTGGGAATGTTTTCACTGCCTGTTCCGGAGTGCTGGAGTGAGAGGACACGTGTCCATCGGGGCCAGGAGCCGTGTTCTGGGAGCAAGTGCTGTGAGGAAGAGCTGATTGCTCCTGTCCTGCCCTGAGCCAGGGGGGCATTGCTTCCAGTGCTGTGTGGGGCTGCAGATGCCATGAGGGGCTCCGTCCCCCTTGCCCTCCACGGAAGGGGGGATGTTCCTCCCAGACATTCCCACCCCTGGCTGGGGATGGGAGCGTTCACGGAGCAGTGGTTATGGACCTGTAGCAGGGTGGGGGTGCAGGTACCTGTGTGTCAGGGGCGTGACAGCAGGATGCTCTGGTGGGAGGCTTTTAATGTCTCTAATGGTTCTGCCCTCTTAATTAGGATATTGCAAATTGCCTCGCGAGGACACAGTCCCTCGATCCCTCCGAGGGCCAGGCCGGACCCGCCTGGGAAGGGCCAGTGGAACAAAGGGGTTTGCTGGTTTGTCTCCGTAATTCCAACTTATTTCCGCTTTGTGTTTTGAGCATCACCTTTCCCACTTACCCCCAGCTCCATTATTAGGCAGGCATTCTGAGGCGGTGGCAGCGCGGCCGTGCCTGTCACAGATAATGGTTTGACATTTCAGATCACCCACGGCTAATCAGCCGGACGTGGCGGCACATCGCAGCGAGCCATTAGGGATCTGTGGCTGCCACTCTCCCGCGCTGCCGGGGCACGTGGCAGGAGGAAAAGGGCTTCTGCAGGCTGGGGGTCGTCCAGACGTGTGCCCTGCTCTGGGATGGAGGTGTGGGAAGCACCCAGGCTTCCCTGACCACAAAGGGCTTCCTCCGTGTCCTGAAGGACTGCAGTTGTGGAGAGTTTCCATTCAAAATGACCTGTGGTTTCCACAGCTGCCTGCCTTTCTGACGTTCAGAGGGGTGTTCAAAGAAGCCACACAGTGTTCCCAGTCTCTCTGAAATCCTCCGGTGTCCAGGCCTGGGAGCCCAAAAAAAAAAAGAATAAAAAGGAAGAAGTAACTGTCTTGCTTCTCAGGCCTCTTGAGTGGCAGAGTTGCTCAGGATATTCCTTGAAGTGTTTAATCCTGTTGACTGCTGAGGAAACAGGATTTCTGCTCAGGTGCTGGCCAGACTTGGAATCTGCAGCCAAGTGGGGAAGAGCTGGGTGCCCTTTGGAAGCAATGGGCCTCTGCCCCAGGATGTGGCACGTGCCCTCTGGGCTCTGGTTTTGTCAGGGATGGGGGCAGAACAAGGTGACAGACACCTTGTTCTGTGGACTGCAGGGCTTCTTTGTGGCTTTGCCTTTCAGGAGCTGTGCTGCTGCAGAGCACACCCAAAACATGCAGAGAGAGAGGCAGGTGAGGTCTCTGCTAATCTCCACTTAAATCTTCAGATGATTGAAGTATCTAGTCTTAGCGATGGCATGAAGAAGTCAATGTTGAGTGTGGTTCCTCCAGTGCCCACTTAAAGATAATGTGTTTTCATGGACACAGTTCAGCACATAAAAGACAAGTTTACACCTGGTTACAGCACCTTGGAGTAAATGATGAGTGCTAGGACTCTTTTTTTGCTGCATTTTTTTCCTCTTCAGAAACAATGAAATGGAAGTTGTTTACTATGGCTGGTACTCCTGTAAATAAACATTTGCTCAGCACCTGGCTGAGGTCGTTGGAGAGAAGGTGCTGGGTGTTGGCAGAGCTGAGCTAGTGCCAGCTTTGTGCCCAAAGCAGCAGCACTGCCTGCAGGTGACACTGGGACCAGGGGCTGGATCCACCCATGGGACATGTGTTCTATAGCACACACCATTTTCCTGCTCTGGCCAGGGAGGTGTTGCCATGCTGCCTGGGCTTGGGCTTTAGAGATCCATCAAAACTCTCCACTGCACAAAGTCCAGAGGCATCTGGAGCTTGGGCTGGAAGAAGGAAACTGTGGGTAGATGCTGAGGATGTGAGCAGTGAAGGTCTCTAGTGTAGTGGGTGGGAAATGCCCTCTGGGGTGTCCTGGCATGTCCTGTTCCACTGCCAGAAGGATGCCTGGATACCTGGGCTGCTTTTGGCTGTACCTCGTTACTCGGGCCAGGCCAGTTGTCCCTCGTGTGTGCCCAAGGGAAATCACTGGCTGGGGAGCCAATTGAAATCCTAGCATGTCACTGTGGGTTTGTGCTGCTCCCACACTCCTGTGGTCTGCTGGCACCTCCAGCTGATGGAAACACTTCTCCCTCTGTACTGCCCTTCCTTAACTGCTCAAGTTCTGGGGAAAGAACAAAGAGAAAGCACGAACAAAACATCTTTGTTTTCTGGGAATTCTCCTCATCGGCTTAATTGCAATAACATTTATATCACATAATATAGTGCAGCAGGGTTGTAATTTTCCTATCATCCAAATTGCAGGCTGAAAATGGTGTTACGAAAGGACTGTAGAGACTGAATTGCTGCTTTCAAAATGACTCCTGTTAACTGACAGTGTGACCGGCAAATGGCTCCCCGAGGCAGGGTGGCTGGAGCAGCTCCCGCCCGGCGTGGCTGAGCACGGCTCGGCACACACTGAATAAAACATTGGGACCTGAAAGCAACTGTCTGCCTTCAAACACGCCTGCTCCTTGCAGGAAAACAGGGACACGGTGATGTGCCTGTGTCTGCTCGGTACTGAAGGAAATGCAGTTGAAAGGCACTTTTGGAATTCAGTTCCCACTGTTATTTGTGAATGGTTTTGTGTCCCCCCGAGCCCCATCAGCTTCACCTGCTCCTTGGCTTTCCCGGGGCTGTGGTTTCATGCTGCTTGTTTGGGATGCCAGGGGCTGCTTCCCAGTTGGATGAGTCAGAGACTCATTTGTGTAATTTAGGTCCTTGATGAAATGCCAGTGCTTCACCTCTGACCTCTGAAATCCCTGTCTGCCTTGGGAAACAGTGAGAGAAGGGCTGGAAACTGCTTGGACCATTGGTGACATATTCTTCTACCTATATATTTGATTTCGAGTAGGCTGTGGAGCCCCCACGTCCATGCGTGGCCAGTAAATGACAAATGAATTTAACGTGACCGGTGGCTTCGATACATTAGAATAGTTCTTATTTATTGTTTTGTAAAACACCAATGTGGTCACAGTCAGAATGAATGCAGGCCGTGAAATTGCCAATTTAATTAGTGGGGTTTGTGAGGGTACAAAAAAGTTGCGGAACTAACTTGATTTCTTGCTGAATAGTCCCACCCTGTGTGTGTGTGTGAGCACGTGTTATAATCTCTATCTTGCTTCCAGGCTTAGTTTTAGATGTCAGAAAAAAAAAATCTGATATTTGAGCCTCTTTTGAATTGTTGTATCCTGTTCCACAGCACCATTAGGGTTTCTTTTTTCTCCTAAAGATCCCAGGCAGGTAAGTTTAGTATAAGGCATACAGTGGCTCTCACTCATGCTCCGATTGGTCTGTAAATGAGTTCTGTAAACATTACTTACAGTGAGTATTAAGCTCCTTTTGCCAGATAAAGTAACTAAATGTTCTGGGAGTGAAGCCTTCTGCGTGTATAATTCTGCTACAAAAAGCCCAAAGAGGCTTTTGATTATTTAAACCTTGATTTTTTTTTCTTCCTTCCATGACTTCTCCCTGGGAGAACTTTTTTTTTTTATGCACGCCACCAGAGCCGAGGCCTTAAAGTTTTGAAGCACCAGGTGAAGAAAGCAATTTCATGCTTCATGCCACCACTAATGTCCTGTTGTAATCTGCAGCCAGCAAGGCCCTTCCGCTGGAGTTGGGGATAATGAAGGGTTTAACTTTTCGGTGCTGTCAAATTAGTTGGGGGAGCGCGACGAGGCCGCTTCCCGTTTGGGCTGCGGAGATTGCGGGGACAAACAAGTGAGCATTACAGGTGATCCTCTGCCTGCACCGAGGTAGAGAGCTCCCATTTATCGCCATCAAATGCATTAAGCTGGGAGTCAAAGCCCTTCGCTTTCTGCTCCCCGCGAGTCTGGACCAGAAGACAATCAAGCCATAAGGGTCATTTTCTGCATGAGCTAACCTTTTCCTCTCGTAGGGTTTGAAGCCTTTGTTGACAATGAGATGCTCAGTGGGAACATTAAATTAACACTTCATATTCGTGGCTGTAAATTTACTGGCAAGCTGAGGAAAAGTCAGGGAAAACAAACACTCCATCATTTCTGCTTCATTTAGCTGCTGAATGGGGACACTCTCACCTGCAGAGAAAAGAGGTCAGGGCAAACAGGGATAATTTTAATCTGACTCTCAGCCTAGTCTTTAGTGGCGGTGGATTGTGTTGCGTTCTGCGCTGAAAGTAAAGGTGAGAGCGAGGTGAGAGCAAGAAAATGGATAAGTACTATGTGAAATGCTTCGGAGACCTTGTCGCGGGCAGGCAGGGAGGGATGGCGGGCTGGTTACTACGGAAACTAGCGGGCTAAATACTATTAATTTTGCAAACTACAGAATCGGTTTGCTCTCAGATAATGGCTGCACTAAGATTTCCCTGTGCCAGCCAGGAGATAGCACTGAGTTCCTCCGCTGAAGGCTTTAAAAATGAGCTGGTTTTCACTCCGATGACGATGCTCGATGTGACTCCATCCAAGCTGGGTGTTCCATGTCTCCTGCCTCTTTCCCAGGTCATGGCGATGGCTTTCAGGGCTGATGGGCAAATAATGCTCGTCTGCTGCAGCGCTGACGAGTGTGACAGCTCTGGGCTGTCACCAGCTCTTGGTGTGTGTCACATCGGTGCCCCAGCTCCAGAAACACTCAGCGTGTCTTAAAAATGGCTGTTCGTGGGGTTTGCCTTAATTTGCCGGCAGATGAATTTAATAAGTTCTGCCGAAAGGGAAACCTGAGTTCTGGAAAGGTGTTCAGGAACATAACACATGTGACCTGCAGCGCTTGTGTCTGCTGGGGCTGCAGAGGCCTCGTGGATCAAAGAACTGTTAGTAAAAACTGTTAGTAAAAAAGTAGGATACTTGGATTATTTTTGGTGGGTGTTGCTGCTCTGGCAGGAGATGATGATCTTGTTAGGGAGCTGAACGGACCCCCGGCTGCCCAGCAGGGCTCACCCGGAGCATCCTGCTGGCCCAGCCGAGCATCCCGGGGTGGCGGGAGCTGCGGGAGGGAGGCAGGGAGCAGAGGAGAGGAGGAGATTAAAGCTGAGACAGTGACAAGCCGATAATAGGAAACCCTTTCAATAGTCGTAATCCTTGGCGTGCAAGGACAAACAGCAATGCTTTTGTTCTCAAATTCAGATTAACTTTCAGTTCAGGAGTAAAACTTGAAGTGTCTCGGAGTGGCCACGTCTCCCACATCTGGAGTTCACAGCCCGACCTCCTGGCAGTGCTCCTGCACAGCCACGGAGGGAAAACATGGGCATGTAACAGGTGGAGTGTGAAGCACGAGGTGATTCTCAGAGAGCCTTTCCTCCTGTTTGTGTTGGGGTGGCTTGTCCCGTGCTGGGGTGGCTCACTCTCTGCTGCAGTGTCCCCAGCCGGTCTGTCCACCCCCAGCACAGCTGGAAGCATCATTAATACATTTGTCAGTGCACTAAGGAGAGGTGAAGTCTGTAAGGACACACAGCCCTTCCTGAAGGTCTGAGGCAATGAGAAGAGACTTGGGTGGAGTGGGGACATTTTTATGACAGAGATGTTACGGGAGTAGCAGTAAAGATCCTTAAAGGAAACTGGAATGGGGGGGGGGTCAATCAACTGAAAAATCTCTCTGAAGGAAGCCAGCAGTTTCTGGAAATACGTGCATGGCTTCTTCCCAGCACCATCCATGGGATGAGCTTGTGCTGCCTGAGCTTGCCTTGGGTGCAGAGCAAGAGTTACTTTGCCTCTGTGAAAATATAACCACTTATTTTACTGGGCTCTTCAAAGATAAGGCTGAAACATGCAGTCCTGTGGTTGGAAAGAGAAAATAAAGAGGATCAGGCACGATCCCCAAGTACACATGATAATTTCTCGTCTTGGCTTATCTTGTAGGAATTACAAGATACTGAGTAGGAAATAAATCATAATGTCAGGACCAAATGCCATTTTCTTGCGTGGTGTGATTTGCAGCATCCCAGTCAGACCGATAGATTTCGTTCCCTCACGCAGGATTCTCCCCTTTAATTGAATTATGCCCTGGCGAGCGAATGGGATTCATTCTCTGAGATACAAGGAAATTACCATTTGATGAAACAATGCTTTACTCCTCGCTCACCTGCACAAACATCCTTCAGGAAAGCTATTATGCAGATATCCTTGATTACAGACTATTGTTCCTTCTGATCTCCATTTGGTGTGTCATAGCCAGGGATGTAGCAGCGCCCGGGGATTGTACTGGGAGCGCACGGAGCGCCTGAACTGCCCTCGGCAGGGTTTGCTGCCTGTTCCCTCAAAAGGGCATTCTGGTTCCAGTCCATTAAAATTCTCTCTGCTGCAGGAGGACAACTGACAGGCAGGTACAGTCAGTGCATTGCTGAGTGTGCCACAGCATCTTCAGTCACTCCTCGGGGGTGAGGCATTGCGGGATAATTAATGCTAATGACCACCAGGAACCCCATTTCCTGCTGCATCACTAACTGGGGTAAACGGAAGTGATGGAGAGATTTCTTTGCTCACATCTGTGTCCCTGCCACAGGTGATGGAGGGGAGGGTTGCAGTTGCTGCAGTTCCAGATCTGGGGGATTGACTCCTGTCACTGCAGCCACAGGCCTTTGAGGTGCATTCCTTGAGCTTGGAGTGTTCAGTGATCTTTGTCTGGAATTCAGACTTGCACTTAATTCCTGGTGCTCACAGCTGAGAGGAAATAGAGAGCCTCGAGAAGGCAAGGGGGAGAAGCCAGTCCATATAACCATGAATTTCCAGCTGATGCCATGGTCTGGGAGGGGAAGGGCTGACCCCTGAGCCTCGTGCTCCTGGGGCCAGCAACACTGAGATGTCTCTGCCGGCGACAGCTGACTTGTGGAGGAAATGCATAATGTCCTTAAAATGACAGATTAATTACCTTGAATAAACTGGCCTTGACAATCTGTGAAGGTTTTAAAACCACTTTCTCCGAGCCCTGAGCATGTGCCCAGCAATGCAGGTCCCCCTTTCTGGACGGGCTTGCTCGAGTGGGCTTCTAGTGGTGTTTGAAACACGAGCTGGGAACAAAATCTGTCTCAATCTACAAGGTGGAGGGATGGCAACTAATCACATTACAGTGATGCCGTTTCTAATTAATTTATTGGGAGCAGCCACTGCTCTGTGCCATAATTATCAAGCCTGTGCTGTGCAGGAGCTGCAGTGAATATAGAGAGATCTGTCTGTGTGTGGGCAGGTACTGGGGGCAGAGACTGGGACCCACCCTGGCTTTGGTGGGATCCCTGGAGCTCAGAGCTGCCTGGGCAGCTGCACCCTGTGGCTGGACTGGGCTGGGGAGTGGCTTTCCTGGGCCTGGCTGCTGGTATGGACTTAGTGCCTCCACACTGGTGGGGATCATGGAGTAATTCTGATTTCCCAGGGCAGCAGCCTTGGTGCTCCCTTACACATCCCTGTTAGCACAGGTTCCTTGGTGGGGTGTTCTGCTGCCTCTACACTAAACTGCTGGTTTGCTGGGATGTGGGTCTGCCCTTGCTCCCACCCTGCCAGTAGCTTTCCATGGTGCTTCCAGGTGGAGAGCGAAGCAGGAGGTGCCAGCCCAGCTGTGTTCCTGCCCCTCAGGAGCCGTGTGCCAGGCGGGAGATAGCACAGCACTGCTGGGAGGCTTCGAGTGCCACAACTGCCAGCACACGCCGGGGGCTCCATTTGATTCCCCACAATAAAACCCGTGTTTGGCTCCCAGGCTAGAAACAGCCTTTGGAGAGAGATTGGGCTTTGGCTCGGGCTGAGACATGAATAGCAGCTCCAGCCAGCCTTCCAAGTGAGGAAATTACATTTTGAGGCTGGATAGGATTATAGGAACAGCCTCTTTGCAGCCGACGTGTTCACAGAACTGAGCAAACTTTCATTTCTGCCCCTTGCCTTGACCAAAGCTTAAGGGCTCGTCACCGCTCACTCCTCCAGTGCCTGGTGGAGCTGACAGGGACAGAGGGCCCATGTTTTCCTGCTGTGCAGTGGGAATGCAATTTGCAGTGGGTAGCTTGTTTTCATATCTGTGTCTAAGGGATGAAAGAGAATAAATTTTGCCTGGATGCACATGTCCTGCAATTGATCTTTCAGAGGAATCTGAGATTAGTAAGAGCTCAGCTAAAGTTGCCATGATTTTTAACCCCAGAAGGCAGGCCTAAACTCTGAAAATGTTTAGGTCCCCGTTCCTGTCAACAAGTGCTGAGCGTGGAGATGTCTCCAAGGGTCATGAATAGTGGGCAAATGGTTTGGCAGGCGTGTTTCTTGCTGAGGTTGTTGGTTGAAGCCCTGCCAGAAGCTGGGCTGCCTGTGCCTGTGGTCGTGGTTCTGTACCCAGGAGTGTGTGAGGGATGATGGGCTGGCGTGGCAACCCCATTTCATTGAAGGTGAGCTTTGGGGAAGGCTCAGCTCAGGCTGCCTGTGGGATTGGTGTGGATGCAGTTGCTGTCCTGTTTGTGTTTTACCATGGCTCCCAAGGCTTGGGGTGCTCAGGGTGCTGGATGTCAGCAGGCACAGGCAGCATTCCTAGAGCAGGGGCTGTTCAGCAGGGAGCACATCCCTGGAGGAATGTGAATTGCTCTCCTGCTGATGTCTTTCTTGACCATGCAGTAACTTTGTAATTAATGTGTTAGCTGGTTGCCAATTAACATGGAAAACCCTTTTGGCTGTTGAATGCTTTTCCACTCCCAGTATATTCCCTTTTCTCTGCTGCCTTTCATCTCTGTAGTCGGTGGGATACCTCTGCTCCAGCCATCTGCCCCTTCGCTCCGGGAATTGCTGTTGTAGCTCCTGGTCCCTTCCTGTGTCAGAGCCAGCCCCCTCTGCGCTTGCCGTACTGCTCCGTGAGTTTTCTTCCTCCCTGCATCTCTGATCCTGCTTTTCTTCACTCTTGGCTGCCTGTCCAGCTCTTTGGGATGCTCTCCCTCCACTTCAGACACCAAAATCCTGTTGCTCCATCCCAGACTCTCCCCTCTGGCTCTGCTCTCCTGCTCTGCTACAGCACCAACGATCCCTCGGCGCATCTCCTCCAGTCCCCTCTTCATTCTCCCTGTCTGTGGGGTGTGTGTCTCTGGCAGGATATTTATATAAATTCTTATTTACCAGCCTGATAAAATTCCCATTCGGAGTGGGCTGGGTGTGGTGACCCAGCTGCACAAGAGGAAATGTTTCATATCTCGAGGAGTGCCGTCTGTGCCCCCCGGCAGCCCCTCCCGCCCGCCTATCACATGTAGGGCTTAATGGGCTTAAGAATTAGAGCAGCTGCTTGGTGCAGAATTTATTGACTGACTGTGCATAACGAGGGGAATTAAAATCCTAATTGGCTGAGCTGCTCCCCGTCACTTGGAGAATTTTTACTTTTCTCGGGGCTTGCTGTTTTTATCTGGGCTCCTGGCCCTTTCCCTCCCTCCTGCCTTGCCCAGGTCCACAGCCTGCCCAGAGGATCAGAGAAGGGCAGTGCCTCTGGCCAGGCACTGCCACATCCACTCCCCTCACCCCCCCACCCCGTGTCCCCTGTCACCTGCCTGGGACAAAGCTGGGGTGTTTCCCCAGGTTACTCCAGGCCATCCCTGCAGGGGCTCTGGGGGACGAGCACAGGGTGCAGCTCCTGGGAATTGGAGCCAGGCCTCTGCTCCAGGCTCTGCTGTGGCTCCCAGAGACCATGAGAGGCTTTTCCTCCTGCATCCCTTGCTCTTGGAGAGGCTGAATGGGCACGGAAATGGCCTCACTTAAGGCTATGTCTCATTACTACATTAAGTCAACAACCACTTGAGTATCCAAGGATTTTGATCAAAGCTAGATATTGAAAGGGGGACAAAGAGTGGCAAACTTATTTGACTTCCACTTGTTTCCAGAGCCTGTTGAGCACTCGGCTGTTCTCCTCACCGGCCTGAAGTGTGTTCCTGGGAGAGCAGCCGCCTGCTCCCTGCTCCTCCGTGGTCAGGAGAGAGGCTCCAGGCTGAGGGGAGGGAGGGCAGCCCCATCCCTGCCTGTGCCTCACCTCTGGCACCCAGGAAGGAGAGGTGAGGTGCCCCCTGTGCTGTCCCTGGGGACAGGGACCCTCCAGAGTGACCGTCCTGCAGGACACCCTGTGAACATGCACAGGGGACACATGTGTTGGCACAGGCACCACAAGCTGCTGGGAGCTCCAGTGTGGATGGTCCAAAAAAAGGCAAATCCGGATTCCTGGCTGCTGCCTGGGGTTCAGTCAGGTCTCTTTAATTCCCTTTTTCAGGTGTGAGGAACAAACCAACAGCTGTCTGGCTTCTCCTCGCTGCCTGCAGTTTCCTCTTAAGATGTGAAGAGTAATTTTCAGTGCGAACCTCAAACTGAGCCCAGTGCAGGCTCATTGAGGGACCTGCTTCGGGTGGGGTTTGCCACCAAAAGAACTTGGAATTTTTGGGTGTTGCCCTTGCTGTGCCCAGTTCCCCTGTCTCTAACACAGCCCCTGTTCTGCCTCCAGCAGCCTGGAGAGGCTGTGCTCCTGCAGGATGTCAGTGCAGCTCCGAGCACACCGAGCTGCCAGCACAGCAACAAATGGTCTTTGGGGCTTTTTACATGGAAATCGATGGGAATTTCGGATTCTAGTGGAGGCAGGACCAAGGGGTTTTACTGCAGCTGAGCATGTCCTGGTCACCCCTGTCTCCTTAGTGCTCTGTGCCTAACGATGCTGCAGTAAAAATAAAAGTAATCTACAGTAAATGTATCCTGGGTCCCTATTTAATGATAAAAACCCCTCAGTGCAATGAAAATAAAGTGTTAGTGAGTCTCAGCAGTGTCTACAAAGAGGGTACTATCTCTTGGATTAATATTGAGTCCCCTCCAACAATTCTCAGTGTTATTTACAGAGGGCTGGAAAACAGCAAGAGGAGCAGCAGCTTTCATGTGTTTTTTTTTCCTTACAGGCACGTCTGGGCATCATCACTCTGAGCTGAATTAGACCTGTCTGAGCTTTCACCATCCTGTCACAGAAGAGGCAAAGGAAGCAACAGGGCTCAGAGGTACTCCTGCTTTGCATTAAACCCTACTTTTGTTACCATGCTGGAAACCCTTTGTAAATATGAAAGCAGCAACCTGTTCTCGCTGTGGCTGAAAGGCCACTGAAAGGCAGAGAAACCCTGAGTTTAAGGGGGGACGTCATGGTGAAGGCAGAGTGCAGCATGGGAATCTGCATTCAGGAGGGAGGAAAATGAGGGATTTGGGCAGAGAATAACTGATAGGTGCTGTGAATTCATTAAAAATAGGCTATAAAAGATACACTACAAGGTTCTGGTGACAGACCAACAAAGCTTTTTCTTCCCCTTCATTGTTTCTACTGTCACAGGATCCTCACAATAGCGGATAGTTTAGCCTTGTACTCCACGGTTCATTATCTATTCTTCTATTTATTAATGCATTCTTGGGTCTTAGTGATGTGATAAACCATCCATGCTTTTCTTTTGTGGTTTAATAGGATTCTTCTAAAACCCCCTCCGTGTTTACATAACCTTGCGATTCACAGTTATCTATCATTTATTTCCTACTTTATGCACCCTCGGTGGAGCCGAGGGGCTTCGAGCCCATGGGCTATCTGGGGTTGTACTCCTCGGTTTCCACAAAACCCAGGGCTGTCCCTCTGCAAGGGAGAGAGGGAATCCAGGTTTGGTGGCACTGGGAGGACTCCTCCATCCCTCTACAAGCAGGTGGTCGGGGTCCGTGAGGGTCTCAGGAGGTCTCCCCTGTGTCTCAGGCAAAGGGCTGGGGGTCCCCATGGAGGGGCTGAGCTTGGCTCCGATGGGAAATAACCAAGTGGGTGCTTCCTCTGGGAAAGGCTGGGGCTCCCTTCGAGGGGCTTGGCTGCTGGGATGATTTGCTGGTCAGCAGAGCAGGGGCAGAAACCCCTTTTTGGGCACAGGGGTGGCATCCAGAACTTTCTTCATTAAACACCCTTTGGAGAAGGGAGCAGCGGCATCACTGCTGGGCCACCCTCCATCAGAGGCAGAAAATCATCTAAATATGACACCAAACCTTTATTAACCATACCGGGAACTGGATGTGAGACCTCATTTATGATTTCATTCATAATCCCTTCAAAATGAGTTGGTACCAGTATGTGATAAGTGGATTATGTGTTAGGCCCAAGTAAAGCCAGACACAATTAGTGCTTTAATAAACCAGTTGTATGCATTACTAACAACTAAGTCATAAGGGAAT
This sequence comes from Corapipo altera, assembly GCF_003945725.1. NCBI lineage: Eukaryota > Metazoa > Chordata > Aves > Passeriformes > Pipridae > Corapipo > Corapipo altera. Next base: position 468,451 of record NW_020884911.1, read on the forward strand.
TGGTGTATTTACAAACCCTAATTAGTAGTTTGTTACTGTGATACCAAATTTAAACAAATCTGTAGCATCACTGACCATCTGGGTTAGAAATCTCTGTTTTGAATTTAATTAGGAAATAGTTGTGACAGAAAATTGGTCCTTATTAGTTAGCTAACGATCAGCATTGCCCTAATTGAAATGAAGAACTGGCTGGCGGGTTTGTGAGATGTTTAGATACAAGCAGAGACAATCAAAAAATCTTCTCTCACTTAGGACTTTGTACGCTGTGATGATTGATTAAATAACATCCCCCTGATATTTTAGCAGCTGAAATGCAAATGACCCAGTTATGAGTGTGCATGATAAAAACCTGGCAATTAGGGTTGCGCATTTCTGGGTTTACTTTAAAAAATGTGAGGGAGCTGGCCTGGGCTGGGCGATGTGGATGTTCCCGGGGGCACTGGCTGTGCCTTCACCTTCCTCCCCCGTGCATCCTGAGGAAGGGCATCTCCACCCCGGAGCAGAGCCAGGCTGCCATCGCTGGTGCTTTCTCAGGAGAGCAGCTTGGCACTGCCACAGCACAGCCCAGCCCAGTTCTGGCAGCCCTGGGTTCTGGTGGGAGTTGGCTGTGTCCAAACCTGCAGGTCTGGTCTGTGCCAAGCAGGTTGTGGGTGTTCAATGGCTGACCCATGGGGGGGAATGAGACCCAGCTCATTTCCTGGGAGCACCCCCGGGGCAGAAGGAGCATCTCAACCTTGCCACCAGAATACAGACAGTCCCTTTAAAACACAGGCTGTGGTTCTTAATGAATTTGCACTTCCTCCTTTTATAGTTCTCCACAGGACTAGGGATGTTAGGATTCCTGGTTTGCTTTCCAGATGAAGGGAAACACACATTGGCAATAACACACAGCCCAGTGCTGCTGTTAGAGCAGCACTGGATACCCAGGAACTCTTTCTGTCTTGGAACAGACAATGAAGTTTCTGTAGGGGCTTTAAATCACTTAATGTTGAAAGGAATTCCCCAGCGGCTTCATCAGTCACTGTGTAAGATTGTTAGAGATCTCCACCAGCTAATAAATTTGATTTGGGGGTTGTTTTGCTGGCATTTGCACAAACCCTCCGAGAACTATAGTTACTGTATTCCCATACAGTATCTGAATTCCGAATTGAAATGCCTGTTCCCCTCTCCTCTGGGAGGGGAAATAAACCTTTGCCATAGAATATGAATGTCGGTTGTTTTTCTTCGTAAGCCGGTGCATTATTGTTTGAGGAGATATAGTGTTTGACAAAACCATTTATTTTGCTTCAAATATTTTATTGAGTAATAAAACTCGTTTACACTGCTGCCACATGTGGGGATTTGTGCCTGTTAGGATGTAAAGGAGGTGAGTGAAGGAATGGAAGCCTTGCCATGTGTCCCTGGATGCTGCTGGTCCCTGCCCTGCTCTGCGAGGCTGTGACTGGGGAGCTGTGCAAGGCAGGGAGTGCAGAGGGGCTGTGCTGAGCCCCCCAGCCCTCACTGCCTCACCCACGGAGCATCCTGCAGGCTCAGGCAGAAGTGCTGAAACATAAAGGCCATGTTGTTTCCTGGGCCGAGTGGGTTTCTTCCTACCCAGCACTCACAAGTTTATCATGAATGACCCCTTTTCATGGATGTTCCCATTCTGAATGGGAGAGAAGCAGCATTTCAGTCTACAAAAATCCCCTATAAGCAGAGCCAAGTGCAGCTGAAGGAGGGTGTGAGCCAGGAGCCCTTGTCCATGGGCCAGGGCCGAGGGGGCTCCGATGGCAGGGCCAGACGTGCAGGGCACGGACGGTCTCTCTGGATGGAAACCCTCTGCTTTCCCTCACTGGGCTCTCAGGAGCTGGGCTGGGGTTCAGCAGGGCTTGCTTCCAGCCCTGTTGTGTTTTGCTCTTTCCTCGGGCTCCCTCTCCTGCCTTGGCATCTCTCCTCTGTGAGGTGGGGCCAGTGGGAATCCTCTTGCAGTCCAAGGCTGTCCAGGGGACAGGCTTGGGGACACGATGCCCTCGGAGCTGTATGGAGCATCCCAGGTAGGAAGGGATTTGCTCAAGGGGAAGCCAGCAAACCCTGGCTTTTGATTTTTGCAGTGTTTTGCTGCTTTATGTCTCTGCTTTACATAAAGATGTTCTCTTGAAGGGATCGTGGTGAGTAGAAAGGTTTGAGTTCCCTGGTTTTAATGCGATTGGAACTGTCCTCTCCTTGAGTTGCCCGTGGGAAGCCACGAGAGGGTCCGTGCAGGTGTGCTGCTGTACCCCTGCACCTCAGGGTCAGGTGCTGCTCCCACAGCTCCTCTCGGGGAGCAGTGACAGCCCCCCCGGCACGGGCTGGCAGCTCCCGGGGCCGGCAGGGCCAGCTCGTCCTTCACCCACCACCGGCTCGGGAGTGACACTGATGGTCTCCAGCAAGGAGCCCTCCCGTCCACCCCCCGTGAGCAGGATGACAGCTGCCATGAAGCTTTTTGAGGGGGGATAGGGTTTAATGCCCTGGAAAATCCAGGACCCCGTGGAGCATGCAGAGGATTCGCAAATGGGGCGCGTGGCAGGCGCGTGTCATCCGCAGGGTGTGTCTGGAGCGTTGGCTGTGCAGAGCAGCACGTGGGGCTGACATTTCCTCCAGACCTGGGTCTCATTCCCTGATAATGTGACGTGTCCTTGTCCTGCACAGTGTCCCTCGTGCCGTTTACTTCAGAGAGCTGCACCCAGGCACTCTGGGTAGTGCAGGTGTTTCTCTGCCGATGCTGCGGCCAAGCCACAAATGTTGCTCACCCAATTTCAGTGTTTGTTGTGTACATTCAGCACCACTTTCAGCTCACCCTGGAACCACTGTTTCTTTCAGCCTGGTTTCAGTTGTTATGGGGCCCGGGGGCTTCCAGGGAGGCATTTCCCATCACTCCAATGCTGGGATGTGCTCCTTCTTTCCTGAAAAGGTACCACAGGTTTTGGGTGCCTGGTGGGAGTTACCTTGAGCATGAGTGGGAGGCCTGTCCCACCTGCATGTTCAGTATTTGCAGGGCTGTTCTTTTTCCTAGACTTTGCTACCAAAACCAGCACGTGAGGTTGTTTGTAGGTGGGTTTGGGATATTTATTTTGTGCTTTATTAGCCTGGAGTGAGTATTTGTCTGCAGGCCACGCTACCTGTAGGAAATGGTCTAGGATGCACAAATATGAGGAAAACAGGGGATGCCACCTGGGCAGCAGTTGTTCTTTTGGGAGGGATTTTGGTCTTGTTTTAAGAAGATTTATCTAAAGGGGAGGTTGAAATTGTGTCCTTGGTTGGCGCCCTGAGCCATGTAGTTCACCTCTGTATCCGTCTGCCTGGCAGGGGTGGCTGGAGGCACATCCTGGTGCTTTGAGGGGTCTTGGCCACCACCAAGTTTGTCACCAGCTCTCCTGGGAGATGGATGAAGACACTGCTTTCCCATGGCTTGTCATTAGTCCTCGCTCTGGAAAGGCTTAGCAATTCCTACCCGGTAAATTATGTGCCATTCCTCAAAAAAGTGAATTAAATAAATGGGACTAGAGCATGTCTTTTTTGCCCTGAGCTTTAACGTATTGATTTGGACATATTTCCAGGCCGGGAGTAATCAATTCTCGGGCAGAATAAAATAATTTCAGGCAAACTCTTCGAGCGACTTGTCATTAATTTGCCTTTTGCCGGCGCTCGTTGGGGCCGGGAGGGACGCGCTCGGCATCCTCGGGAGCGGGGCCCTGGGGGTCTCCTGGGGCTGCCGGGAGGGAGGGAGGGGGCCGCCGGGGCTAATGAATGCGCCGTGTTTGCTCATCTTTACAGAGTCACTTATTACTGCTAATTGGGAGGGACAGTTCAAACAGGCACAGAGGAGCAGTTGTTGCGGGAGCGTGACTTGGGTTCCAAGGAGCGGCCGGGAAGGACGGCGCTGCCCGGCCCGGCCCCCCGCCTCCCGGCCGCATCCTGCCTTTGTCGGGGACCCCCTCTGGAGCCGGCGGGCCCGAGGAATCCGGGCAGGACGAGGCGTCCCGGGGCGCCGCAGGCAGACGTGCAGCTGTCCGGGACGCCGGGGAAGTCACCAGCTGACGGAAGGGGTGGGCTCCCAGCTCCGCACACGGGGTCAGGGATGTGCTCCGCATTAATGCGCCCTGGAGAGCCCCTTGGATCTTGGGGGTGGCATGCTGCCGTTGGGAATGTGTCGTGCCTTCTTTTGGGGATGCTGGGAAGGGCAAAACACGCTCCTGCCTGCCTTTCCTGGACAGAGATCTCCCCTCCAAGCATAGACGTATCTCATCTTTCCCAGTTATTTTTGTGTTCAAGTGTTCTCATCCAAGCTCATGATCTTTCATTTATTGCTGCTTTCCCTAATTAAAACCTTTTGGATTATTCCCCTGCACGCCGAGCACTCCTTGCAGCTGGGTACCAATTCCATTTCCGTGGCAGGGTTGACCCGTTACACTCATTTTTAAGAGATTTTTTTAATGTTACTTGGGGAAAACAGCTAAGCATAAATGTTTTGGAAATAGGAGGAAGATGGGCTTTGTTTCTCAGGCACACTTTGGGTTTGTAGTGCTGAGCAGCAAAGGAGAGTGGGCTCGGGGAGGCAGGCCTGTGGCAGTGCTGAGGGACCACGTGGGAGGGCAGGAGGGCTCTGCCCCTCTGTCCTTCCCAGGGTCAGGTCCAGGGCTGCTGTGTCCCCGCAGGCTCAGCGTGTGCCCAAACGTGTGCTGGAGCAGATGGGGTGCCCCGGGTGGACTCAGGGCTGCTGCTGCTGGGAGGAGGGCCAGGATGGACCTACTGCCCTGTTTTGAGAAATAGGGTCTGGTTTGAGCCTGCATTTCCATTTCTGCCTCTCCTTTTCTAATATAAAAAGGAAGGCTGCCAAAGTGAAAACGAAAGGCTTGGTTTCTCTTTGGATGAGCAATTCCTCTCCCTTTTAAAAGAAAAAAACAAACCCAAACCTTCACATCTCCTGTTTGTGATGCAGGAAGATGGAGATTATGTGCATCTGCAGCCTGACTGTAAATATGCTCCAAAGGCGTACTGTGCACACGTTGTCCCTGAAGAGGATAAACCTAAGGAAACAATCTTAATCTCAGAAGTTCGCACCCACCCACTAAAGCCCCGGCAGAAAATGCTCCATGTGTGTCTCGAATCCCGAGCGCTGCTCGAGAGGCGGGTGAGCCCCAGCCCTGAGCACGACAGCCAACAAGAGGCATTCTTTTTCCTTTTGCGTGTGTGGCGAAGATAAATCGAGTTTGTTTTGCAGCCCATTCTGCTTTAGGTTTCCTGTGTCATAACTGAATGAATTTGTTGTTCATTGATACCTTAATATATAGGTTGTTGGGGAGGTTGGGTTTTTTTTTTTTCGAGGAGGAAAACAATGTCCCCTTCACTCGTGCCTGAATGGATTCATTTATCCTCCGTACCCTCCGGAAGTCATTTATTTCTCCCCGCGACAGCTGCAGGGTCTGTTTGTGTAGGAGGGTTGCGGGTGCTTGGCAAGGCCCCGGCCCTTCCTGCTGCCCGTGCCCAGCGCCGGCTGCTCCTCGGAGGTGCCTTGGGAAGGGCTTGGAAAAAACCTGTACTTTGCCCCTCGGGAGTGGCTCTGCTCTGCTCTCCTCGGGGATGCTCCTGGGCATTCCTGTCAGTCCCTCTCTGGGTACCGTGAGCCACTGGCAAGTCCTAATCAGCAGCAGTTTAATTAACATACATGCCTTCACAGAGGTTGTTCTTCACTGTAACTTAGCGGTAACTAAGGGCCGTGTGGTGGGAACATGGGATATTTTCCCTTCATTAAAGAAGGAAGGGAATTGCTCGCTGAGGAGAGCTCAGTGGTGTTCTCCTGCACAGTGAAGGCAGAGGCTTCTGGGTATTCCAATGGCCAAAATAAAAAAATACCATGCTTCCCCCAAAACACTTCCAAAAAGCCTAAAGCCATTTCCTGAGAGAAATCCTGTACATTTGCAGGCTGGGAGGTGCCATGCCCTGTGAGTTATCCTCTGTAAACCTGGAAACAGCTGTTGGAGCTGGTGTAGAAATGGGAGAGGGAGGAACTCGTGCTGCTGTTGTGTCGATGTGGGGACACATCCTCCGGCCTCCTCAGGCATGTCAGAAGTGTCTCTTAGCGTCACTCCTGGGCTTCCACAGCTCAGGGGAGAGAGGCTGAATGAGCATTAAAGGGAATGAAGGAGGAACCCCTTGATAGAGGTGAGAGACACCAAGCTGTGGATCCATAGTCAGCAAAGTTGTGATATCCAGTGCCCTGGAGATGCTCCCCCGGGCTCTGCCACTGGAGCAACGTGCCTTGGCATGGGTTTGACTTCCCAGATCCTTGTGGAACAAGTGTGTGCTCAGTGTCGAGCTGCATTGAGACTTCATTCCTCCCACGGTAAAAGATTGCAGATCACCCATGGTCCAACCAGAATCTCCTCCTTTCCCACTGCGCCTTGTCCCTTGGCACCTGGAAGAAAACCCGGCTGTGGAGGTTCGGGGTTGTGTTCCCAAATTCAGTCAGTTCACCTCCTGTTGTTGTCCCCACCCGTCATGGGTCAGGAGCAGCACCACCTCCCTCCCCAGGCAGGGCTCTGGGCTCCTGCTGCCCTTGGGGACCAGAGCCAGGACACTCTTCCCTGTGGGCAGAGCGGCTCCATCACAGCTCATCCAGGGGCAGCATCCATCCCCTCAGCTCCTCAGGAGGGTGCACGGTCTGCTCACGGCTGCTGCTCTCCATGGATGCTGCTCTCCATGGATGCTGGGTCTCCATGAATGCTGGGTCTCTATGGATGCTGGCTCTCCGTGGATGCTGGGTCTCTATGGATGCTGGCTCTCCATGGATGCTGGCTCTCCATGGATGCTGGGTCTCCATGGATGCTGCTCTCCATGGATGCTGGGTCTCCATGGATGCTGGGTCTCTATGGATGCTGGGTCTCCATGGATGCTGGGTCTCCGTGGGTGGGAAGGAAGGATGGAGCAGCTCCCTGGGCTCGGCTCGGGCTGTTCTCCTCTGTCATCCCCAGGCTGGAAAGGCAGCGGCACTGACCAGCTGTGCTAATCAGACGTAATGTGCAGCTTAGCAGAACTTCTCCATTAAAGGGTTTTGGGAATAATGTATAAAATGAATGGTTGGGGTGGCGAGGAGGGAGGGGAGCCCCAGCACCAAGCGCACACTCACGCTGCGCCCAAACCTGGAGCTGGGAATTGGGTTTGATTTTTTTTTATTATTATTTAAAATTCAAATGTCTGATGTTCTTAAATTGAACAAATGATATTTTAAAAAAATATATCAGGCTCCAACATCTGCAGATTATGATTTGCATTTTGAAATTGGCTGCTTGAATTGAACAAGGATGAATACTGTCACTCTTCTTTCATTCGCTCCGTTTATTTAATGAAATGCTAGAGGTCAACCCTTTGTCCTTAAATTAGTTACTATAAAAATCTTTTTGTACTTTTCTGCTTGTTATGATGTCTTCTAAGCAGAAGAAAAGGTTGCCATTAATTATGTCTTTGTTGAATATGGATATCTATTCAGAGTTAGTTAAACAGTTTCAAACAAAATTAGCATCGAGCAACTCGAAGGCCAGCTTTAGGTTGGTTATCAAGAATTTTTTGCTAAGAGAATGCTCTCCTGCAAGTGTGCATTATCTAATATATTCAGCTTTCAGTTGCTAATTTTTTTTCCAGATGAAGATGGGCTTAATTGAGGTTGTGCTTTTAAGTTTGTAGAGCTCTTCAGCATCTCATACAAAAGCATCTAGAGGCTTTTCATTTGTCTTGAGTATGTTTTAGATGTACAAATATTATTTACTTTAAACTCTAAATCAAAAGGCACACTGTAACTATTTTAAATAAAACATTATTCTCTGCTGAAATATATATAAATTCAAAGGGGAGCTTTTTTTCATTATCACTTAATTTATGTGAAAGAGCTGCTATTAACAAATTTTAGGATAATATTGCAGTAGCAGTTTAGTCGCTGGTCTCAAACAGGCATTTAGTCATGTAATTTCCTTGTCAGAGATAGAGGCTGTGAATTACGGGAAAGATCCAGCTCCAGTTTCATGTGTGACTCGGAGCTGAGTGCCTTTGGAGCGGGGCTTTGGAGATTACACCGCGCTCCTTGTTGGGAAAGTCGCAGTGTGCCGATAAAGCGCCGTTTTTCGGGAATAGCCACTCTGGGTGGGTGGCTGCCTCTCTGGGGAGGGGGTTTGGGCTGCTTTATTTTCCAGTGCCACCCACAGTTCCCAGGACAGCTCCTGGTGGCTTTGGGGAGGGGGGGGGGGTGACAAGGGAGGGTGGTCCCCAAAATCCCTGAGCCAGGGATGCCCCACACCAGGGATGGGACACACTGCTCTCTGCCCTCACCGTGCCCCAGGGACTGGACAAAAAATCCATTCTTGATCCCAGAAATGTTTCTTTCTGGGACCCTAATAAAGCAAAGCATCTACACTGTGTATGGGGAGGGGGGAACACCCACATTTTGGGGGCTGTGTGGCCTGGGCAGTGCAGAGGGGCCATTGCCAGCCCCAGGTGATCCAGCCCCGAGCCAGACAACAACGGGCAGGGGAGCTGGGAACAGAGAGAGGAGAAAAAGCTAGGAGCAAAAAAAGAAAAAGATAATTAGGAAAAGTAATAGAAAATATAAACGTGGAAGCAGAGGATTAGTCCCAGTCATTGGAAATGCAAATGATCTCTGTGCTCGCTCCCAACATCTTTTTTCTAAGCTTGTGTTTCAGAAAGGATTTTTCTCTCATTTTGTTTTTTCCCCCCTTTTCCTCCTCCTCGGACCAGCAGCGCTGCTTTCCCAGCAGCATTAAATATTCCCTGAGCCGAGACACTAACCTTGTAATGCTTTTACGTATAATATACAGATTTTTTTCATTTTAAATGCTAGCTCATAATGACATTGTGGAGTAGGGATCCCGAGTCAGCCTTATTATCATGGTGTCTCCTTGAGCTGAACCTCTGAGAAATGTGAAGGGGAGACCTTTTGGAATGAACAAATCCTTTAGCTGCCTATAATTATTTATTAAAATAGGCGACCGGGATAAAGGCCGGGGAGGGGGAGGGAGGAGCAGCATTCCTTTCCCTGTCCATCCCTCCGTGCAGGCACACGAAGATACAGCAAAGCCAGTGCCGTGGCCAAGCTTGCACTTTAGAAATATAGAGTAATGGATGTGCAGGCAGGAAAGATAAACCATGCCCAGGTGACACGTGTTTTTATGAACCGAAGGGAGAAGGCAGTGTCCTGCCCGCTCGGAGCATCCCCGCGGCTGCTGGGGGTCTCCTGGCAGTGCTGGGCAGGCTTGGGAGGAATGTGGGGATGGACCTGTGCTTATGGCTCCGGGGGAGAAGGAAAATAAGAATGGGAGCAATGTTTTCCCACTGTGAGTGGTGAAAGAGAAACCATCCTGCTGCAATAGCTGGGTAAAAGAAAGAGGGGAAAAAGGGAAACAAAAAAAACCCCACAAACAAAACCCAACAAACGGAAAAACAAACAACCCCCAAGCCAAACAACCAAACAAAAACCAGGCAAAACAGAAACTCCCCAAACCACCAAGCAAACCTCGCTGGGATTTCATGGAATGCTCACACAGTCCAACTCCGGTAAGCAGCCACAGCAGCCCGGCAGCGTCGCGCTGCCGAGTGCGGCCGCGGCACCGAACCCTTCCCTACGCCGGGAGAAATTTTATAAACTTCAGCTATTAAAAAAAAAAATAAAATCTTTGGGGTCAATTTTCCACTTGGGCCTGTAGCTCTTGAACAAGTACTTTTAAGGTTCCTTCTGACATACAGGATTTATCTGCAGCTCTGCGAAGGGCTTTGACATTTAATCCAGCGCTGAAGTAGTAATTTGTTGCCGGCGCTTCCTACCAGGCTTTTCTTTTAACTTTCCCGGGACCGGGCCCTTTGTGCCGGCTGCTAATCTGTGCCTCACAATGCCGGGGCACCTCGGGCTGCCCCTCCGCTGTGCTCCCCGGCCGAGGAAGGGGACGTGGTGAGTGCCTGAGGATGGGAGCTGGTCGGGGGGCTGCACCCACCGGCGGCACGGGAGCCCCGGCACGGCGCGATCCCATCGCTCGGCTGGTCCGGTCCCGGCTCGTCGGGAGCCGGGCTTTCTCCACGTGTGTGCACGGAGCCGTCGGTGCACGGAATTCACAGGAGCTCCCGTGGCTTTTCTGCAAAGCCTCTGATTTTTTTTTTTTTAGTCCACTTGCATAATGTTTTGGGGTTTTTTAAAATCAGTTTAAAGTTCCTCTTACGCTGGGAATAGTGTGTTTGGTTTGGTTTTTTTCCTGGAGGACACAGTGCTATAGGCTGTCCACATATATTCTACCAGTTTTTAGAGAGAGGAAAAAATCAGGGTAGAGGAAAAGAACCTTGTACAAGTCTTCATTTTAATTGAAGTGTACGCAGTTTTTAGAATAATTTTTACAGTGAGAGTTTTTGCCTTGCAGATGCATGTCTTTTATATTAAAAATCGTATTTTTTGATCCCAGGTGATGAATGAATATTTTATTCCAGATACAAAACCATCTTGGGGATATGTTTGGACGTAGTAGAAGCATGTGAAATAGTGCCCGACAAATATGAAATGGTCTCTCATAAATAAAGATACCAAAGCCACAATATTAAAAATGGGAGCAGCTCTGCCTGCCTCCCTTTTATCACAACATTTCCAAACTCGACTGATATTACAGGAGGCCTTTCGACGATGGCTCAGGCAAGAAATGTTGCTGTATTTACATGAATTATGTCCGCACATTGTACTTTGTCTGGGGCCAAATGGATCTCTTTTCTGCATTGGGTAAATGTTAATGTCCAGCAGCAACTTCTGCTTCTCTTCCGGCGCTGCTAAAAAACCTGCTTTTGGGAGCTGTGTGCCCCAAATCTGAGCAGGGACAGCCCCCCCTTCCCTGGCAGCCGCACGGCACAGGCGTCCCTGACTTACAGCCCGAACCAGGCGGCTCCAAACGGACGAGCCGCAGCCCAGGAATCCTTGTGAGCCGTAAAGAGGGGAACCCGCAGGTACAGCAGCACGTGGGGAGCTTTATGGGCATGATTTAGTGAATATGAGAACATATTTTGTGCTCCATTGTTTAGACTCAAGAAGGCATAAAATCTTTAACATCTATTTATCATGTAGCTATTTTAATGTAAACATTTGTCTATTTGGATGAAGTGTTTTCATTATTAAGCTAATTTCCACATGTTTCAGATAGACTGATGAGTTGGAAGCAGAGCACTTGCTGATGAGAAACGAAATTCGGCCGCGGCTCAGCCTGCTGTCAGATACATCTTCATTAGTTTTTGTCATTCACTGATGGCAAATGCTCTATAAATGAGATGACGATCAGGTCCGCCTTGATAACTTGCCTTATCTCATTAGTTTTCACATCAAAGTTAATCAGCAATGTGAATTGTAATTGCTGGAAGAGACAATGCAATAGATCACTCGGCCTTTTTTTTCTGCGTGGCATCTTGAAACATCAGCAGGCTGGTGTGAGTAGATAGGCTCCGAAGGAAAATGATGTGGAAAGCATAATAAGCAAGCTGCTCGGAATTAATGAGCTTACCCAATAAGAAAAGAATAACCAATCAATGTGAGCTGGGCAAATATAATTTAGGAATAATTGCTTGATTGGTTGTCTATAGTAGGCTGATTTGACCACACACAAGGATTAAGAATTAAGATGTCAAGGCAAAAAATAATTTGGCAACTGAGGGCATGTAATTTTTTGTTCCCCTCCCTTTATGACTGAAAGCGATGGCTGTTTGATATGTTATTCCCCGGGAATGAAAACATTAGACGGGCGCGCGCTGGTGGGTGGGGTTTTTTCCCTCTCCTTTATGCTCCTTTTATCATACAAGGTCTTTCAAACCTCCGTGGGGATATTGCAGTACGGGGCATTAAAAAAGGAATGGGGAGGGGGGGGAATAAAACTAAAAAAAAAACAAACCCCAAACCCCAGCCGTGTTGGTGGGTGAGCTGTGCACGGCGAGGAGCTGTGGGCTGGCAGGGGCTGTGCTCACTGTGCTGTGCCGGGTGTTTGCAGAGCCCGGCCATGCCCAGGTCCAAATCCGAAACGCAATTCCTGCGCTACGCACGCTTTCCATATAATTTTCCCCACAGCCACTGGCCAATTAGTAAAGAACCCTTATATTCTTCTATCTAAACTATAGGGAAGGTTCAGCCAGAAGGTAAATTTGCTTTGATCTACATTACACCTAATTGAGTCACCACCAATGTCTCTATCCCAACATCAAGAAATGTGAAAATGTTAGATTATTTCACTGGGGATTAAACCTAATTTTCGCGTGTTCTGCATTAACCTATTAGGCTGACTCATCTGCATTGCTAATGCGGCTCAGGCAGCTGTCACTGCTAAAGAAAAACATGATCATGCAATCCTTGAATGAATGATTCCAGCTCTGATTAGTGTTAGTGAAGTTAGCTGAGCCCTGGTGATAAGGCAGGAAAATTCCCAGGTTGCCAATAGCTTTGAAAATTATCAGACTCTGGGCAAAATGTAGCTGGCGGCGCGCGGGGCCTCCCTCGGAAGGCGGCATTATTTAAGGCTGTCTCTTCGGGTGCTCGCAGGAACGCGGCTGCTGCTTCCGAGGGGCTGGTGCCAGGGGTACGGATTAAAATGCTAATGGGGGAGCGACCTGAGCGCGCCCGCCGGGGACAGCCGGAGGTTCTTCCCTGCCCGTTTCCAGACGGGAGCGGCGGCCGTGCCGGAGCAGCTCCGGCCGGGAGAAGAAGGGGCTCGCGGGGGCCAGCGAGGCCCACGGCCCACGGCTGGGCTCCACTCTTTGTTCACCGCCGTCAGCTCCAGCCATTCCTGCTTTCTTTCTATCTGTCAAATTTAAATAGGGGGAAAAAAAAAAAAAAAGAAGCAACAATGACCCATCCCCTTGAGATGGGAAAAATTTAGGAGTGAGTTATCCCCGAGCAATAGAGCCAGGAGCCAATTTAATCCGATTAGCGCCTGCCGACAATGGATGCTCCTCACCCATTGTGGACAGAAGCTTTCAGTTTATTTGTTTCTATTAGCCAAGAATCCAAGATATCGGAAAAGTGGAATTTTGCCCCGACAATCAACAAAAAAACAAATCAAGGAAAATAGTCTTAAGTGTCAATATTGATCTTTTGGCCTTGACTCTGTGTGGAGAGGACTTGTTGAGTGCCCAAAGTTTGCAGCTCCCGTCCCTGCCTGCTCTTGGTGCTCCCAGTCGTAGGGGGTGGTGGCAGCTCTTCCCGTGGGATGGTGGGTGTGGAACGAGGGGGGTTTCACTGGGAAAAGACTCGTGGTTGTCCCCCAAACAGCCAGCACTGATAGCAAATGTAACAGGGCTTTAACCTGACAGGCACATTTATGTCATTCCCAGTTCCTTGGTGAACGCACTCGCTGCAGGTGTCGGCAGAGCCTCCTTCCCATCACATTTCATAGGAAGAAACTCCAAGTTTTCATGTACCTGGGATGCAGTCTCCGGTCTCCCAGCCCAGAGCCCAGTGTGGCACTGATATCCGTGACTGCCACAGAATCACTGAGCTCCCCCTCCCTCCCTGTGTGACTGTGGCATCCCCTGGGTGAGGACAGGCCAGATCTGGGCTCCGTGTGGTGCTGCTGGAGCGGTGCCAGGCAGGGAAGGGCAGGATGGAGGTGGAGACCAAGATTTGCAGAGGGTGACCTGTCCTGTGCCCAGAGCCCCAGGAATTCCAAGGGGAATAGGAGGAGACAGGCAGAGGGCACCAGCAGCACCCCGTGCCCTGAGGGGCCTCCCTGGCGACTGCAGTGCTGGCCAGGGCAGCTGGACCTGGCCCTGCCCTTAGGCTGGTGTGGTGCAGACCCATCAGCTTTGGGGTTTTGCCCCCAGGTGCCAAGTGCTTTGCTGTCTGGAAAAGCACAGACCCGCTGAGCAGACCTGTGTCCCCGGCAAAGGTGCTCTCTGCAGTTTGGGAGAGGTGTTTTAACATCCCAGGCTCCTCGAGGAGCTGCACACCAGAATCCCATCCTTCTGACCCACATCCTGCCAGGCAGTCGTTGGTTCTGCAGGTCAGGGATGAATTTCCCTGCAGAGCCTGGGAGCAGCTCTCCCTGGGCAGGTGTGTGAGCACCTGTCCTTGTTCTCCCCTGTGCTTCCCTGAGCAACAGCCTGCATGGGGGGAAAAGCATCAGGGGGCATTATTCCCTGGAGCTACCCCAGGAGAGGTACTCTTTTCCTAAAATGAGATATTTTTTTCTCCCCTCTGTTACAGTGAGTGGCTCCAGGTGTCAACTGAGCAAACTCAGGATCAGCTGCAGCTCTTCCAGAGTGCGTGTCCACGTGCAGAATATTCCGGAACAGGTATTTCACTTTAAATTCATGCCCCGTCTTATTCCAGAATATTTTCCCTGTGTAGAGGAGCACTTGGCTGGGGTCTCTGCTTGCTGCCGTACTAGTGATAAGATGGATTGGCTGATCTAATAGGTCTTTTCAATCTCTGATTTTGAAAGCTAAGATTGGGAAATTAATTTCAGAAAGGTCAAAACAGAGCAAGGCTATCCTGCCGCTGTGTGATGGATCCTATTTTTTTTTAAATCTGCCTATTGAAGGAAAGGTTAGTTATTCAGCATCCTGCAAAAGAAAGAAATAAATAAAGCGAGCCGAGGAACACAAAAGTGTATAGATCTGCTGACCCATCCGCAATCTTCAGTTAATGAAAACGCCGGGAGCGGGAGCGCTGAGAGCCTGCCGAGCTGGGGGGCACCGACCCCGCGGGGATGCTCCCCCCATTCCCGCCCGGCATTCCCGCCCGGCACGCCGCGCGTGTCCGGCGCTGCCCGGGGGGCTCCGGAGCGGCACCCGCGGTGGCCCGAGCGTGGGAGGTCTGCTCTGCTCCCACCCCGGCCCGTGGGGGGGCTGCGGGGGTCAAGGGCAGTTTGTGGAAGCGCCGAGTAAATCCCGGTGGTGTTAAGGAAAAGTCCAGCCCGAGGGGGGAGGAGAGGGGCGGCAGCGTCGCTCCGGGATGGTCGTGGGGAGGTCTGGGGAGTCGTGCCGTGGGTTGGGGGAAAGCTGGTCGTGGTTTGCTGGGAAAAGAAACAGAAAACTCGGAGGAAAGGGGACAAATAATGAAAACAAAGGCTTCACATAGGTTTTTCCCTGCTTTTCATTTCTTCTGTTCCAATTCACAAGCCCAGTAGTAAAATGGAAGGTAAATTGCTCCAGTGATTTTAAAAAACAGGGAATCAGGGAGAGCAAAGGGCCACTTGGGGGGGAATCACTTCTTAATTAAAAAGAAAATAGATTTCTTTTGTTTGTTTACCTTTTTTTTGCCTCTCCACCTGGTATATTCAGTAACCTGCTGAGCTGCCCTTCCTCTTTTCCCTTCTCTTATTACAGATCAATATGTTGAATTTTGAGAAGTGGGGAGAAATCAATTGGTTTTGGTAGCACTGATTAAACCCCTGCCCTGTCCTGACAGTGCCAGGGATATTGTGCCATTCCTGGAGTCTGACACACGGGGAGACTCCCGGACTAAACCAGGAGGCTGCCGTGCCTGGGATTGCTGTGCAGCCCCACATCCCAGTGGGATACTGTTGGGAAAAGCCAGGGGCTGTTGCAGGGAGGGTTGGTGTGTGGGACAGGCCAAGTGAACTGCAGCCAGTCCGGAACTCATGGAGCACCTTTCCTTGTTTTGTTAAGGACAGAATTCCTCGTGAGCGCTAACTTGGGTCTCCAAGGAATTCTGCTGAATGCTCTGGAGGTAGGATCCTGACTGGAATACCTAGCCACAGCAATGTTAATTAACACACTCATCTTGGATTTAATTCACCCTTGAACCTGTATGAGTCAATCTCACTTTACAGTTCCCTCTTTACAGAGAAATACTAAGCCTGTATGGATCTGGGGCTGTTTCCTGTGGAAGTGTGCTTCCCAGCCATTCCTGGAGCTCTCCACTTCTTGCTTTCTGCAGTCAGTTATACAAAACCAAAACAGGAAAAATGGGCAAAACAAATATCTCCAGCTGAGGATTATGCTCTCAAGTTCAGATAAATACCAATTATTAGTCAAGATATACAAACAGCTTAATTATTTTAACACATCGGACCACACTGGAGATAAAGGATAACTTGGGAAATGGATTGTTGCATTTATCATTCTGAAAAGAAATGCCAAGGAAAACGCTGGAGCACAGAAACACATCTGGCTCCATGGCAGGGTTATCTTTTCCCAGTAAAGATCCCGAGCAGGTTTGCCTGGACACCAGAGCACCCCATAAATCAGATTGAGCTCCCCACAGCAAGGGCTGGGGAAACTGCCAGGTGTCACTTAACCTGTCCTTTCTGAGGTTTCCCTCACTGCTAATTCCAGAAGGATTGGGGCAATTCAAATGTAAAGAGGTTTCCATACTCGCAAATATGTCCTGCTCCCCAAAGCTGATGCTGGAATTAGGCACGGATTGATCTCCTAGCATCCAGTGGAAAAAATAGGAACTTAAGTCTCTGTGAGTAGGAACACAGATATTTTTAGGGTGAATGTTAGCTTAGCTGGAGGAATCCGTGCAGTGGGGGTATGGGGGGCCCGTGGGTGCCGTGTCACACACGTGATGTGACGTGATGTGGGTCCTGGAGTGACCCGGGAGCTGCTGCTGGATCGGGAGCTGCTCCGGCTGCCGGGGGAGGGCCGTGCGTGGGGCCGGGAGGCCCCCGGGGCCGGGGTTTGTTGTCAGTGTGTACACACGGAGCTGCAGCTCAGCAGGCTCTGGGAAAGGCTTTTGTAGGGACGTGTGTGTGGTCCCTCGACATGGAAAAGGCAGTGAAGAGCCACCGGCTCCGGGAGCACCTCCCCATCCCGCAGGGTCCTGCCGTGCAGCAGCTTTCCCGCGGGACGCTGTTACCCCCGGGAGCTGTGGCTTTCCCTCCAAAGCAGGAACTCAGAGGAGGTGCTGCAGGTGGGGGGCAGGAGGCTTTTTTCACAAGAATCAGACATTCTGGCTCTTTACTGGCACGTAGGTGGGGCTCGTTCCTCCCTTGCTACAGAGACAGGGCCAGGGCTGCCACAAAGCAGGATTTTCCCAGTGTTTTCTGTGCTTTTGCCTTGTTTTCAAGCCCTTATATGATACAGAAGCTGAGCAGCATTTGTGTATCTTGAGATTCCTTCCTGTAACTTCCTGGGAGTTTTTCCCAAGTCCTCACTTTCCTCCCCTATGAAAGTGCACCTTTACCTGCGAGAGGATCCAGGTGTGCCAGACTCAGGCTTAGGGTGACAAAGGCATTTAGGGCTTTGTAGTCCTCTGGTTATTTTTATTCATGTGTTGTGGATTTTTTTCAAATTCAACCCCCACTTAACCACAGCATCTCTATAGCAGTTTGAATGTTTTATTATTATTATTGTGATAACTTCACATCAAGTGTGCACTTGCAGCAGATTGGCATGGGAGAACACAGTAATTCTTGGTGAGGGTGCACGAGTGAGATGCCACAAAGGGGGGAACTCTGTCAGAGGGTGAGCAGCGTGTGGGGCACGAGGCCCCTGAGCACTGTCCCTGCCCCGGCACATGCTGCTCCTCAGGTGCAGCCCCGAGGGACTGTGCCAGCTCCATCCCAGTCCCACAGCACCCTCCCAGCTTTCCTGGATGCTTTGCCCTGGCCGAGGGTCCCAGCCTGGCACTGCTGTGTAAGCTGTGGGTCCTCAACCTCCACAGATCCTGGGAACACCGGGGGAATAGCTCTAAACCCCATTTAAATAGGGAGTGGGAGGGAGGGAGAGGGGAACATTTATTACCATCTAATCCTGCTCAGATTTTCTACACCATATGTCTGAGCAGCAGAACATGTGAAATGTGTACTAATTACTCTGCCTGTGTCATGTGTGTATATTTTATATGCAGTCCCTGACCTTTTTGTTAATAACTTCACATTATATTCATTGACCTGAAACAAATTGAATTCAGTGGCACTCACTCTAGAATTGAATTACATAGTCTTCTTAATTGGTCTCTTATTTAAATGTGGAAAAGTAACAGTTTACCACCTGTAATTATTTTTTTGCTTAAGAAATTCCTGCAGAGAGCGTGCATGTGCATGTCCGTGTTGGGCTCGTGTCCGGGGGCAATTATCACAGAAACCCCAAGCCCAGCTTGCACTGTGGGGCGGAAAAAAACCCAAAAGTTTTGTTCTTCTGAAGCAAAACCACTTGTAAAAGTGTGTGGAAGCCCCAGAACAATCTCTCCTCCTCGGTGGGAAGGGCAGTCCCGGGTGAGCACCTCCGTTCAGCCCCCACGAGCCGGCTGTTCCCCCCCTTTGCCAGGTCCCATCCCAGCTCCTCCATCCCGTCCCAGTCATGGAGAGCTGAGGTGGGAGTGCAGGTGCTGCTCTGGGAGCGCTGACCCAGCGAGGGCCCTCTCCCACTGCCGTGCAGGAGAGCGGAGAGCGCGGGGCTGGAACCTCCGCTTCGCTTTTATCCTTCCAAAGGCCCAGTTAATTGCCGGAGCCGCGAGGAGGAGACTTACTCTTTACTTACTATATTTAACTTAAAAATGCAAATGTTATTAGTGTCCCGATCAGTGATAAGAGTGCCTTTGTGCCAGGCTTTAACCTCCATTAGGGGGGATTAGGAGAACGTATCCACATTGGCATTTTCCAAGTGTCACTGTGACAGCACTTGCTGCACAAATGCCTGGCTGTCACACTGAGGTTTATCACCAGGTTTTTTCCTGCGAATGCAGACTAATAAGCCCAGAAATTACAATTGCCTCCCTGCCGAATCTGTGATAGGCGGAAATAATGATATCAGTGCCCTGCTAATCTCCTGCCTCCGCGCTTGGCACCAGCCTATTGAGTCACCTGTCATACGCCGCTTTGATGAGGCGAATTCAATCTCTCAGCTATAATGACAATGGAGCCATTTTAATGTTTGGAAATGATTATGTGAAGGTTTCTCTTTGCTCTGTCTTGGCAAGCAAACCAGGTCAGCGTTCCGGCTGTGTCTCCTGCCGCCGCTAACGACTTGGAAGGAGCCGGGCTGTATTAAGTGAATATGCCAAGTTATTAGAAAGGAGACACTGAAGGCAGATGGAGGGAGGGGGACGAGATTCTTTTTATTTCCTTTTCCACAGCAAAGCGTGAGCCTGAGAAGATGCTTCATACACGTGAGCATCTCGCACACGCCCACGGTGCCCGCCGGGGTGTGAGGGCTCTGCGTGCCGGCCACCACAGCCACCTGCCCCCAGATCCACTTGGGAATCGCTGGGTCTGCACGGCAGGCTGCAGGGAGCTCAGGACCTGTCTCACTGAGCAAACCAAGAGCCCAAACCTGTTCCAAGGCAGGGCCAGTCCTTCCAGCCTGCTCGAGTGTTGGGAAGGGGCTGGTGGGGAGCTGCACGCCAGAGCCTGGCTGGGCACTGAGGGAGAGGATCTCATGCACCTGATTCCTGCAGGGGTGTCGGTTTCAGTTCACTTTGCTGTAGACAAACTGATTCATTTGTTGAAACCAGGTGACACTCCAGCCTTTAAACTGCAGCTGAAATGCTTGGTTTGTTTATTTGTATGTAAAAGGGAAATAACTACATTTCCTCACACTGCCAGCGACCCCAGATTCACGGAGGAAGGCACCTCCAGGGTGAATAAGGGCTTAAGTCGTCTTGGAGAAGTGCAGGGTTTGTCAGTGCCCACAGCTGGAATTCCATAGGCTGTGTACATTTTGGGGGCTCTCCGTGCTGCCAAGGCTGCTGGCTGGATGGCCTCTCCCTGGCAGCTCTCTGCCAAGGTGCTGTGGGATGTGTGTGACGTGGCCATGGCCCAGTCCTGCAGACAGGCACAAGTCCCTGTTGGAAGCAATGCTTCCCATGTGGTTCCCATCGCCACTGCCCCGTGGGAGCCTCTGGCACTGAGGTGTGGTACCCTCGGGGCGGGAGAGGGGAATTCCTCATCCTCCCTCTTGCCCTCCCTGCTGGGGCGTGAGTATTTATTGACTTGACATTAATTTTCTGAAGTCTTGACCAACGCTTTGCTGAGGGAGGGATAAAGCAGTGGAATTTCAGATGTCAAGCTTTTATTAGTGCGAGTGCTGGAGGCCACCCCTGGATGGGTGTTCCGGACTGCCGTCGCTCCGGCTCTCCAGTGGGTGGGAAGCAATTGTGGGGCTGGAGAGAGAGGACGGAGCAGAAGCCAATTGACCCAGCGGTGCAGGAAGTACCACTGAGCCCATTTCACCGAGGGCCCTCTGGAAGAAATCTTTTTTATTAGAGATGAGTGCTGGAATTATTTCAAGGAAGTGATTATCTATCTAATAATTGTACCCACATGAGTGAGTGCCATGGATGAAATTAAGGCAGCAGATTTGGAGATGGGCTGAGCAGGCAGCGACGCCGACACGCAGGGCTGTCACCTGGCACCTGTTCTGAGGGATGCCCCTGGCAGGAGCTCGGCTCTGTGTGGTCACTCCGGTGGGGATGGGTTGGGTGGCAGGACACAGGCCTGCATGTCTGTGTTGGGTTTCGGGTACAGCCTCACCGGGCCTGGCTGGGGGCTGGCATCGCCCCTCTCCTCCGGGCAGCCCCGTGCCTGCGTGGCAGGGGGCTGGGTGCCACCCCCCCACGCACCCCCACGTCTCCCCTAATTAAGGCAGCCAATCTAATTAGGGCAGCGTGGGGTGCAGCCGCCCCGTGGGGGCGCATCAAAGCCGGCGTGGGGCGCGGCGCGCGGGCAGCGCAATTACCCAAGTTAAGAAAACATCCCTGTAATTAGCGAGGCAACTCTAAGCACAAGGAATGGAAATTAGTCACAGCGCAATAAATTAGTCGGTGCATATATTACGTGCCAGGAGCGCCCCGGGGGCCTCCTGTTTGCAAGGCTTTGGTTTGCAGCCCCATGCCTCTCAATAAAGCATTCATCCCTAGGTGATTATGTGCCAGCAAAAGGAGTTTTTAACTGAATTACAAATTTTCTTTTCTAATTCTTTTGTAGGCAGAATTGGGATCCCTCACTTTTTTCTCTCTTTTTCTTTTTTTTTTTTTTTTTTTGAAGGTCCGGGGAGCAAAGCCACTTCCCTCCCCCTTCAGCTAATAATTAATTTTCAGCTTTTCAGGGTGCTTCAAGACCCTGCATTGTTTGCTTTAATTAGGAGCGGTAGTTAAGGAACTATTTCAAAATCCCTCCCCAATTTTGAACTATTTTAGCTGTCGTTTCTTTCCTGGGGGAAGAAAAGGGGAGGGCAAAGCAGGAAATTGGACTGTAGCAGCACATAACATTTGCATCAAAATAATACAGCCGGCAACAGAAAATCACAATCACATCACTCAGAAGGAAGGAACAGAATACAAATTAAAGGAATAATGTAAATTTTTTGCCATTAAGCTTCAATGACCATTTGAAATGGTGCAAGGCACAAAGGTTTTGATGAGCATCATCCAGTTTGATTATTCATACTTGTGCTTCTGCTTGAATTAAAGTAGGAGTGCTAGAGCCTGTTAGAGCAAAATATTTGAATTGGTAGTGAACTCTCACCTTTACTTGCATCCATTTACTTTTCAAATGAATACCAGATAAGTTAGTGCATTTTATAATCGGCCTGTTTTCCAGTGAGTGCTGTCATTACATACCAATTTCTTTTAGAAGTGCTTCCTAAGAAACATTAAATACTTACAAATAAGGATCTGTCGATCACTGGCAGCAGCCCTCTCTGAGCAGTGCTGGGTGATGCAGGCAGGTTGTGTGTCCTCCCTTCCAGGGCTGTGTGTGTGACTTCTCCGACCTGGCGTGCGGCTGCCAGCGGTGTCCGACCCCGCTCGTGAGCTCCAGGCTCCTCTTCCCGCTGGAATCCGCTCCCCACCGGGCACCCGGCCCCTTTGGCAACACCCTGCCTGGCCAGCGCCTGCCCTGGCCTTGCTGCTTTGCAGGAGTGATGTGATTTCCTCCCCTACTCTACTCGTGTCACCACCCTCTCTGACAAAACTGCCCAGATGCTTGTGTGCCAGGAACTGAGGAGGTACAGCAGGATTTTGACATGGAGGACGTTGATTAATGGCCTCAAAGCTTGCAGTTGGTTTGGATATTAGGAAAAATTTCTTCCCCAGAAGGGCTGCCAGGCATTGGAACAAGGTGCCTGGGGTAGTGGTGGAGTCACCATTCCTGGAGGGATTTCACAGATGTGCAAATGTGGCACTGGGGGACTTGTGTTAGTGGTTGCCTTGGCAGTGGTGGGGGAACGGATGGACTCGATGGTCTTAGAGGGCTTTTCCAACCTAAATGATTCCATTAAAAAAGAAAAGCCAAAAGGCAGCTTCAAAGTCACCACACAGAATCCCAAAAGGGTTTGGTTTGGAAGGACCTAAAAGTCCACCTTGTTCCACCCCTGCTGTGGGCAGGGACACCTTCTGCTAGACCAGGTCGCTCCAAACCCCATCCAACCTGGCCTTGGAAACTTCCAGGGATGGGGCAGCCACAGCTTCTCTGGGCAGCCTGATTTGCTAAGTAGTAATTAGGTTATTCCTAATGAGCAAGGAGCTGGTGATGCCACTCCTTCAACTCCATCCGCTTGGAGATGTCAGCAGAGCTCCTGCCCCTCCGAGGGTTGGCAAACACCCGCTGCTGGAGCAGCCAGAACTGTGGGATCCCTCACCCTGCCCCACTCGGGAGCTCTATAAAATGCCTTTTATTAAAATGAGGGGAGGGGGAATCAATGCAACTACACATCAAAACCGAGCAAACCTCCGGTTTAGCAATTCCCAAGCAATCCCTCAGGAGCCAATGAAGGCCGGGTTATTTAAATGAGAAAGGCCGGGGATGAATGCCTGCCTTTGTCCGGGCGCTTCCCCAAGGTGATCTGGGTTAAACCCGTGCTCTCAGGGTTAATTATCAGCTGCTTTTCTTTTAAAAATGTTTTTTTCCTTATTGACACAGGAGAGTTGATTTATGTAATATCCATCATAATTCCCAGATTTCTGTAGATTACAAGGTTATCCCCATGCCCTGCTCTGCTGGTGGAGGAACGTGGGCTCCACACTGGCCTCCCATCCTGCTCTGAGGGGAGAGCGGGGTCCAGCCAGCACCCCTCACCCTCCTGCTCCCTGGCCCTCCTTCATTAAGGGTAATTAATACATGGTGCTCTGGGGTGCAGTTAGAACCAAATAAAACAAAAGGGCAGCATGGAAAAGCACAGCCCTGCTCTTTCCTTCTGCTTTCTCCCCCTCTCTGCCTTTCCAGTCCCCCAGGGGTGGTTTCTGGGGACCACCAGCCCCAGCTCAGGAGGAGCCCAGACCTGCTGCCCCTCTCCCATTCTCCCCAAAGGTGGAGGTCACGTTTGGGATCACGTTTGGCCTGCACATGAGCCTGGAGGTGCCACGGGGTCACTCCTGTCCCCACCAGTAGTTTAATAAACCAGCTGAAGGAGAGCCCAGATTGGAATCCAGCTCTCCAAGCAGGTCTTCCAAGCCTGAACACCCCGGTCCTGGAGACCAGGAGGGATGTCTGCCCCCACCCAGCCCTCAGCAGAGGCAGAGCAAGGCTCTGACCCCTCTGATCCCAAGGTCCAGGAGGTTTCCCGGTGCCTGGGCACAGGGAAAAGGAGCAGGGCAGTGCTGGCAGGCGAGGGAAGGCACACACAGCTCCCGGCACCCGCAACGTCAGGGCCTTCAGGAAGGAGTGTTTCCTTGGGCTTGGCTGCTCCACCCTTCTCATCCCTCCACACTTGTTTGTCCTCCTCCCGGCCTTGGGTTTTCTGCTGCTTCCTCCCTGCCCAGCGCTTCAAAGCCCCGCAGTCTTTCCGGGCACTTCACCACGTCCCTGTTCTCCGTGGGCTCTCCAAAGGCGCCGGCCGGGCACTGGCCTGCGTGTGGGCAGCCCCGGATTTATGGACACGCCGAGCGCTGCTGCCGCAAACCGCTGCTTTCAGGGATCATTCCACTCGACTGGCTGAGAAGAAAACTGCTCGGATAGAAGCTATGTCATAATAGTTGGGAACTGGATAACGACGCCCCGCCGCCGGAGCTGATTTATTCTCCTGTGCCAGCGCGGGGAATTGGTCTCCACCAAAGCAGAAAATGGAGCCGGCTCTTCAGGAGGGTTTAAAATCAAGCAGCTCTGGAGTCACCACCTGATTATTTCAGTAACCTTTCTGCAGCCAAACCATTCCCTTTCGTTCTGGGCGATGCAAAGCAGATATCCCTCAGGATCAAACCAGAGCTCTGTCGCCCCCCACTGAAGTCTAACTTTGGTTGTCAGCTCCCCACGGCAGCACCACTGGGGCTGGGAAGGTGCTGTTGCCTCGCAGGGGGAAAGTGGAGAAGTTTAAGAGCAGCAGCCCAAGCGATGATGAGAGGAATGGCAAATGTTCTGGATTTACTCAGAAATGAAGAACATCTGCCTAGGTTTGCTTTGGAAAGGGAGACATGAGGGGCTGCTTGAGAGCGGAATTCCCGCCGGGCAGGGTGTGCCGGTGACCTGCCGCTCAGCACTGCAGGGACATGGGGCTGCCACGCTGTCACTCCAGCCTGGCCAGCACCTCTGGGGGCTGACACCCCTGGGAAGGGCTCTGGGCAGTCCAGGGAATTAGTTTAACTCTGCATCTCCAGTTTGGTTTTCCAGAGGAGCAGATGAAGCCATCGCACAACCGGCCAGGCCACAGAGCTTGCAGCAGGTCCTCCTGGTGATTCCTGGCAGTGTCCTGGCTGGAGGCTGTTGGAAAAGTGGCGTTTTGCCATGATCCAGCGCCAACTCACCCGGATGCTGAAGCAGTCCTGAAGCAAGTTCTCTGCTGCTCCCTTTTCCCAGCACACTCCGCACAGCTGGAGGTGGCTCGTGTGATAAATGGACAAGGTTCAAAAATACAACTCCTCTGAACTTTTTAACCTTACACGAAAGGGAGGAATTCTGAGAGCAGTGGATAAAATTCAATTAACTGAGATGACAGAAAATAATCTACTAAGCGCGTACATCAGGCAATTGGAAGCTTTCATACCTTTCAAAAAGGAAATAACCTATTTCTTTCCTTGTTATCTAATGACACAGGAGTTTATTTCTCTGGAAGCAGTTACAAATCTACCTAATGGGGCCTAAATGCTGTTGCCAGGCAATTAGGGGTTTATTGTGTGGCTAAATCTTTCATTTCCCTGGCGGTGATTGTGGTGACAGGGGAGCTGCCCCTCAGCCCTGCGGGTGCCTGTACCTGCTTCTTTGGGCAACCTGTGCCAGGGCCTCACCCCCCTCACAGCCAAGGATTTCTTCCATATACCTAACCTGAATTTCCCCTCTGTCAGTTTGAAGCCATTCCCCTTGTCCTGTCACTACAGTTCCTGATGAAGGGTTCCTCTCCAGCTTCCTTCAGATCCTGGAAAGCTGCTGAAGTCTCCTCTGAAGGCTGAACAGCCTCAGCTGTCTCAGCCTGGAGGAACTGAGGAACTTTCTCCTGTGGGAATGTGTGGTTTGAGTCCCCTGGTTGTGCCAGCCTGCTGATAAAGGCACGTTGGGGTTTGCACTGTGCTGGTAATTTTCCTTTTGGTGTGTTTGCTGCCATGACTTATTTGGTGTCTGATCCATGAGTTATCCCATTTCTCTGAGCTGATTTTAAATGTTCTTTGTACAGCCCGGGCAGCTTTTGGTTATGAATGAGCGCAGAGACACACGCAGGGGTATTATTTATATAAAATATATAAGCAGGAGGAATCTTCATAAATCACAGACTGCTATTATCCTGGGGTTCATGACAGCCATATCTTTTTTTTCCCCCTGAAACCCAGAATACATTAAACACCCTGAGCCTTGGAAAGGGACCTTTCAAACCTGTACAATTGCTCTATTTATCCCATTCCTAGAGCAGGCAGCATTTAATATCTGAAGTCTGTTCTATACAAATCAATCTTAGAAGTAAGATTTAAGCCAGAATTTATTGAGGGAAGCTCCTCTATCTGCCTAGAGGGATATTGTGGTTTATGACCTAAGGAATAGGGTGGTTAATCCTGGAGGGAGAGCCTTTGGAAAGCTGTTTTACATTGGGCTCTGCTGGCGATCTCGGGCCTGTTTTGGGGAATATTGGCATGTGTGTGGGCAAGGCTGTGCCTGGAGCAGGATGCTGCAGGGGGACGAGAGCTGGGATGCTGTGGAAGGGCCTGGATGCTGCAGGAGCATCGCTGCCCTGCAGTGGCACCTCACTAGATCATTCCAGAAGGCCCCTGCTTGGGCTGCACTAATCAATAGCTGTGCCCAACAGTTTACTACAGCGTTTAATTAAACAAATTTACCTTTCGAGGGAAAATCCATCGCAAGCAATTTGGGTCCTGGTGTATCACAGCCTTTTTTGAGGTTACTAGTGCTTTTAACCACTGCCTAAAGTGCAGGCGGTGTTAATTAGCATATTTAGGATTAAGTAGATTTAGCATGCAGTAATCATTCCCTAATTCAGTAAGAACTATCTCTGGTGAATAGTGGACATTAATGACAGTTGCAAGAGCTTAGATATTACATAATCACTAATTACATTCTGCACAATTAGCGGAGACTCCTCAGTGTGAATGGCTAATGGCTGATTTGTGTCAGCAGCCTGTTCTGGCTGTACAGAAATATAAACAGTCTGCATAATGTTCCGAGGGAATTAGCATAGGGAAGGGGGTATTCCATGGAGCTGGGAGGCCGGGAGGAGTGCTGATGGATGGGGTGAGCCCAAGGACAGGGCAGGTGTCTGGACACACCCCTGCCCTTCCTCACCAACGACCTGGCAGTGCTGCCTTGTGCTTTGGGGCTCTCGGCTCTCACCAGGTGGGTGGAGGGTAAATCTGGCACCGAGGGGCCTCTGAGGGAGTCTGGGGTGTTTATTGACTGCTGAGCCAAGGAGTGTGGGACCCTAATCTCCTTGGAGACCTCGGGCTCTGTGCTTGGAGGAGCAGCCGAGAACAACACACAGCCTGCTGGGGCAGGAGTAGGGACCGACTGACCTGGAAGTGCTGGCTGGTTTGTCTGGGGTTTTTTTCGACCATTATTTGAAAATACATTCAGCACAGAGCCACATTCAGCATTTCCTCGCCTTTAACCATTTTCTAAAAGGACGAAAAAGTAAGAAAGACTGAATTTTGTTTTCCCCCATCATGTGTGCCAAAGCTGCCCCTTGTGGAGAGGGCCTTCCTTGGGCAAACCCTACAGAGGTTTGGGCAACAGTGCGGTGGCAGGCAGGGGAATCAATCCTTGTTCCACTGATTTTTAGTGATGTTTGGATCAGGTCCATGGTTCCTTATAAGCAGAATTCAGGCTCTCACATTTGTTGTGTGATTAAAATGAGGAATAGTGGTATTAAGCTGAGGGAATTGTTTTGGACAAATCCCAGGCTGGAGACCAGCACTGGGCCCCTATACCTTGAGGTATTGGGTATTTTAAATTAAGATTGCATGTGGTTTTAAAAGGCATTGTCAGAGCAAAAGCAATTTAACAAAAGGCAATGTATCTGACGGCGACTCTCCTGTCTGCCAAGTGCTCTTCTCCGCGAGCGCATTGTGGGGACGCAGATTACATCTCCTGAATATTTTTGTCTGTTGCTCGGTTCATTTTCATAATAATAACTCGCATCCGTCTCCATCCTTTCATGTTGAAGGGTTGCAAACTATTACACAAACAGACCCGCTCCTGATGCAGCCACCTCGAGGGGACAGCCGGCGGCTGCGGCAGCGGGGAGCGGCTGCCCCGGGGAGATGCTGAGCCCAGTGGCCTCTGGACGGGGGGCCCAGGGGGTTCTGGGGAGCCCCATCTGCAGCACCCCCCACCCTGTACCAGCAGCACCCCCCACCCTGTACCAGCAGCACGTACCTGTCAGTGTGTGGCTACTGGGGAAGCCCAGAGCGGGTGATCCCCGTCCTGCCTGCACATGGGGGGACCCACAGCAGGGCACAGGTTGCCCAGAGGAGCTGTGGCTGCCCCGTCCCTGGAAGTGTCCAAGGCCAGGTTGGACAGGGCTTGGAGCAACCTGGCATAGTGGGCATCCCTCTCCATGGCAGGGGGTTGGACCAAGGTTATCTTGAAACTCCCTTCCAACACAAACCCTGCTGGGATTCTGTGTCCCAACAGCAACACCTCGAAGCCCTGGGAACCCCTGTGAGGCTGCTGGGCTGCCTCTGCCCCAGCACACGAGTGGCTCTGCTCAGTTCCACACCACCAGGCAGGAAGGACTCTGAAAGGGTTTATAACATTTGTAATGTTGTTTCCCACCAGCTGGGATGGCAGAGCATTCCCAGTCAGGCCTGAAAATATTGGCCTTTGAGTGCCTCATGTAGAACTCCATATTTTTATCCCAGCAGCTGGGCTGATGTGAGTTAGGGCCGCCCTGGAAGCAGTGGTGGGGCTGAGGGCAGCAGGATTCCTGCCCCATGTGCCAGAGAAGAGCAGTTCAGTGGGGCAGCTGCAGCATGCAGAGCGTCATGTTTAGTTATGGATTCCTCAAACCCCAGTTTTCAGTGTCAGTGATGGTGTTTCCTGGTGTTCTGACCCAGCCCAGCACAGTGTGTGCTGTTCCCTCTCTGCCACTGGCCTTTGGAGCCTCCTCCAGGACTGGCACTGGGGGGCTGGACATGAGCTGCAGGCCCTGGTGTGGGGCAGCATTTCCCTAAGTGCTGTTTGTGGAGGCAGGTGCTATTCCTTACATTATCGCCGGGACATTTAAATCTCCCTGATTGGCATTGTTGTCTCAAAGACAGTGTTTTTCCTGCTGAGAAACTGCATTAGATCGGCAAACGGAGCTCATTTCCATTCACTCAGCAGTCTCTCTAGAAATGACATGCAGTGCTTGAAACTGTTTATTTCCAAATTCAGGCCTCCTCCGCATCAGTCATCAGCTTCAATTACCAGTTTTCCGGAGCCGAGCCATCAGGCAGTCTGACACGAGGGTCCAACCTAATTCCCACCTTCTCCAAAGTCAAGAGCATAATGTGCAGATGAAAAGGTGGAAAATAGCCTGGACTTCATTAGCATGCAGAGCCCGGCTGTTCATTTGCTTGCTGCGAATGGAAGTTCTGACACTCGGCGCCTTCTGCAATATGAGAAAAGTCCTCTTCAGAGTATATGATGTCCTCACCAGCCAGCAAAGGTCATCAAAAAGGCAGGCGCTGACCTTGCTCCCTGCTCTTCATGACTAGTTTATTGATTCCAGGAACACCTCATTACATGCCGGATCAACATATTATTGCCATGTTCAGCGGCTGAATTGTTTACAAGTGTCTTTATAACCAGCAGAAAGCCTTCCGGATGATGCATGACTACACTCATTTGGATGTGACCTGCCAATTAGATGTTATCCGATACGGTGCCGTGTGTCTTGATCCCTGACCGGGCCCGCTGCCCTGCATCGGCACGGGCCCATTTACTACTTCTTTCTAACGGCTCTTTGGGAAAGTGTCCATTAGCCTGTCAGTCTGTAAATATTTTATTTTTGTACCTCGGCGCCGCCGGCGCTCCCGCTCCGTCATTTGCTATGCATGAGGTTCATAATCAGCCGGGGGAAGGGGGTGTTTTATGGCGGCGGCTGATAACCCACCCCATTTGCAGTCAGCGTGCGCGGCCTGCGCTCCCGAGCCGCGTGCCGGCCCGGCACACACACCCCGCATATTTTATCCAGGCGCCGGCACCGCCAGGCTGCTGATTTATCAGCAGGGGGAAGGCAGGAGTGAACCCCCCCTCTGTCCCCAGCCTGCCTTCCCCTGCCTCTAAAGGCCAAATAACTTACCACCCAGCACTTTCCCCGTCCTCTCGATGGTTTCGTTCCCCTCTGTTATTACATGACCCGGTTCCTCATCCCGGCCCGCGGGCGGGCAGCTTGGGGCATTTACACACAGGGACACGAGGATTTCACAAATAAATCACACGGCACGACTGCTATTTTAATCTCTCATTACAGACACTTCCGGGGCTCCATAAACCAAAGAGTGGCACGGCAACTCGACGGGCGAGTCTGTAAAGAGGCATCTCGGTGCCAAAAAGCGGCCCTGGGAACGCACCTTCCAGGCACCCGTTGGCACAGGCGGGATTTGCCTCTTCCCGCCTCAGGGTACATGGCCCTGAGATGACAAAGGGAACCCTGGGTGCGGCTGCGGTGGCAGTGCCAGGATTTCTGTGGGGTTCGAGGCCCAGCGAATGCAAGCGCACGTAGAGCTGTGCCCAGAGCTCTGCAAACATTAATTAAACTACCCAACAACGCTTGGCAAGTGTCAGTGCTGAAATCCTCGTGCTGGGGTTCAGTCCAGGGACCAAAGGGGCTTAAGGGCTTCAGTGTCCTGCACTGCAAAGCCAGCGTTGCATCTCCCTGATCTCCAAACTCGCCATGCCAGGCCCAGGCTCCGTAAGCCCTGAGCCACAGGAATGTGTGAAGAGCGGGGGATGCCCCGTGCTGGGTGACAGAAAGCACCTGGGCATCTGGTTCCCTCCTTACAACATGGAGCATTCAGGCACCAGGGCTGGAAAAGGGGGATCTGCATTCCTTAAAGCAGCACATTTACCTTCCAAAATAAAACCTGGGTTTGTGTGTAATTAGAGCTGGGGCAAAACATGGTCTCAGTCTGAACAGCCACAGGCTCCAGAGACAGCACAGTGCATTGATCTCAGTTTCGGAAAGGAGAGAAAAAAAGCCTCCATTTCCTGGCAAATCCACGGGTCTGGGCAGCCCTGGAGCTGCTGGTGTTGAATATTCAGGGGGCTGATTCACCATGGTGACTCTGGGCCTTACCCTGGCACCAGTGCTGCAGCCAGGTAACAGTGTGCTCCAGCACGGGCTGGCACAGCAGAAGTTGAGTCTGTGAGCTCCAGGTAACAGTGTGCTCCAGCACGGGCTGGCACAGCAGGAGTTGGGTCTGTGAGCTCTGAATTCTGACTGGGATCTCCCCCTGGGGGCTGGGATCTCCCTCCCCCAGCAGAGGTACCAGGTCTTGGCCTGTCCCACAGCACCGTGCTGCGCCTGGCATTATCTATGCTGCGATAAGACTGCAGTGGTTTATCAAGCCCCAGACATCCGTCCAAATTTGGCACCTGATCCCTTCACTTCTGTTTACGGCCCTATTTCTGGATTCCTGCTCATGGTGTAAATTCTCTCTTTAAATGGGAGAGAAAAATCAGCTCTTTATGACAGCAAACATGAAAGTTGCGTGACTATGGAGAGGAGCATTAACCTTTCCTTTAGCCTGGAGAACTTCATAATCTTTTTAAAATCAACTTTCTATTAATTTTAAAGTGATGCTTAATGCCTGAAGGGAGTGAGGAGCTATGGCATCTCCAGGGGAACTCTTGGCAACTGTAATTTAAGGTCAGGCCTGGGGTGCTGTGGGATCCTGCCCTGCTGTCCTGCCCCACTGCCCAGGGCAAGTGGCACCAGGAGGGGCCACAGCCCCCCCACCTTGGTGGCCTCACCAGGAGGCTCCTTAGCAGAAAAATTAGGTGGTCACTGCATTTATTCACGGCACCCAGTGTGCAAATTTAATTTTCCTTCTCGTTGCACTCCAACAGAGTAATTGGGCAGGGCAGGGCAGGAACAAAGGACAAGGTCAGTCACTTGTCTGGCAAATGGAATTACATGTCGCTCCGAGGAGAGGTTTGGAAACCACACTCCCTGGCTGTGTCCCACCAATGTAAAAGTCAGAAGGGATGGGTAAGGCAGGAGAGGTGCTGGGCAGCCCCCTGTGTTCGTGAGGGTTTGGGTTGTTTGGAGCTTAGTGATGGTGCCGACGGGATTGAGTATTTGTGGATGAGAACTGGGGCAGGTAGCCGGGTGGGAGGAGGCTGCTCTGGACCCTCAGCCAGGATGGAGAGACAGCCAAATACTCTGTAAGCAGCTGAGAGAAGTCTCACAGTCACCAGCTCTTGTTATGGGGGACTTCAACTTACCAGGTGTCAGCTGGAAATAGGGAACAGCAGAGAGGAGACAGTCTGTGAGGTTCCTGGAGTGTGTGAAAGAGAAACTCCTGACTCGGGGGGCTGAGGAGAGACCTTATGGCTCTCTGCAGCTACCTGAGAGGAGGGTGTAGCCAGGTGGGGCTGGTCCCTTCTCCCAGGTAACACATGACAGGACAAGAGGAAATAGCCTTAAATTGTGCCAAGGGAAGTTTAGTTTGGATATTTGGGAAAATTTCTTCACAGAATGGGCTGTCCAGCCCTGGCACAGCTGCCCAGGGCAGTGGTGGATCCCCATCCCTGGAGGGATTTAACAGCTCTGTGGACGTGGTACCTGGGGACATGGGTTAGTGGTGGCCTTGGCAGTGCTGGGGGGAACAGTTGGACTCGGTGATCTTAGAGGGATTTTCCAACCTTAACAATTCCATGATTCCATGTTTGCAGTGTGCTGGCTCCAATTAGTCCTGGGGCAAGGGGACAGCCAGGGCTTCCAGGAGAACCCGTCCCCTTTCCAGGTGGTCATGCAGGGAATGAGGCAGCTGGGGGGCTGTAAATCCTGCCCCCAGCAGGGGTGATTCCTCCCCGCTCGCAGGGCACTGGCACTGGCCACAACCCCCCCCGGGATTCCCGGGATCCCCGGAGTGGGGGCACAGCCCGGCCCCATGGCACACACCGACCTCTCCCGAGGGGGGCTGCGGCCCCTCCTACACGGGGGGGGGGCTTTATTAATTACTGGTAATTAGTTATTTTACATATTGTCACTGATGGGGGTTTGTTGCAGGGAGCTGCTGATATTTCAGGGATAAGGAGGGCGAGTGTGTGCCGTGCAGCTGAATCCAGGACAGGGCTCCAAAGCCCCGGCCGCCGGCACAGCCCTCGCCGAGTGTTTCCAAACTGAATAGTCATTGGGTTGGCAGATAATTCAGAAACTATTTGTATGAGCTGTTTATCAAATTATTAACTGCACAGATGTTGTTTGGTTGAAAAGCAGCTGAACCTTCTCTCTGCCAGCCGTGGAGACAAAGGTCTGCAGGAATAATTGGAGATGTGCATGGAATATTAAATTAATTTACTGCTCTTAATTCTTATGCAAATCCTGACCTCTGATAGAGCCTATCAATTACCCTGCACGCAGGGAAAAGAAAGGAGAACAGTTTCTTTCTTTTCTTTTCCCCCCTCTCCTTTTTTTCCTGTTGTTCTCCAGTTTGGGGTTTTGTTTCTTTTTTTCTTTCTCCCTTTTGAAAGGGAACTTGGGAAAGGAAATATTTGGGGCAGGAAAAAAAGCCATTTATTTGTGGGCGAAGCAAAGGGCTGGGGTTATTTAATTGAATCTCCTGGTTGCAGCAATATCCCCCGGGGAGTCCGGGTGCAGTCTTAAAGGCTGGGGCAGCTCAGGGAAGGCCTGGGAATGGAGGCCAGAGCTGGGCTGGAATAGCTCCACACACTTCCCTAGGAGGGGCTGGAGGGGCCCAGCTCTGCCAGCACCATGTTGGGCTGCAGTGGGACAGGACTGGAGGCCCAGGTTGATCCCGAGTGGGTTTTGGTGGGACTGGGGGCAGGAAGGGTCCAGCTGGGGGTTCGGGTGGGTTATCGGGAAGGGCTTCCTGCTGCTGGGAGCTGGGTTGGTTCTGCCAGTAATTACCAGGGAAGAAGAAAGGGAATTTGTTGTCACATCTATTGTGAGGTGCCAGGTAAAATGAAGCAGGATTTAATTGGTCCTCATTAAACAGAGCTGGTTTTCTCATACGGAGAAAGGCCTGGTGCGGGCGGCGTTTAATTGGGGTTGTGTGCGCGCTGCTCAGCCAGCGCTTAAAGGAGCACTCCGGGCCCTGCTCTTTCATCGGGGTTTCTAATAAGGATAAATAAATAGGATGAATAATGCCCTGGGTCTCTCCCTCGACCCCTGCAGCACAGCGCTGTTCCCCCCGAGCCGCTCCCCGATATCCATGGATCCAACACAAGTGGGATCCCTCGGCAGGCAGCGCCCAGCGCGGCCCCGTGGGCTCCGTTAGCACGGGAAAAGGGGAGCAAAACCCCCAGTTCCACCACCACGGAGCAGTCTGGTGGGGCTGGGATGGGGAGTTCCTTGGCTAGTGACTGTCAGAGAATGGGGATGGGGCCCGGGGGGAGGGCAGGAGGGGAAAGAAGGGAAGGAAAAGAAAGGAGGGAAAAGAAAACGATTTTTTTCCTTTTTCTTTTTTTTTTTTTTTTTTTTCCTTTCCCCAACCTGTAAATCCCGGGAAGCGCTGGGAGACTGCACTCCCCCTCCCACGCAGCCCACTCGGGTAATTTCATTTATCCTGCAAATCTAATTAGCAATCCGTGGCTGACATTAATACGGATCTAATGAGGCCGGCGATGACCAGATTCGCGGGTGAGCGCTGACAGAGCCTTAAAGGCACATCGCGCCCTGGCATCGGCGGGACCCGGGCAGGGGAAGAGCTGCTTTAAAGGGGGGAAAAAATGAGGAGGGGAAAAAAAAAAGGAAAGAAAGGGAAAAAAAAAAAAAAAAAGGAAAGGCCGAGGGAGGGGGAGAAAAACATGAAGAAAACCCCCGCGGGTCAGGCTTGGCTTATTAAGGGAGCTGGAGCTTTGCTGGGCGCAGCTTATCCGACAGCATCGGGCCTCCGTCCTGGCTTATCCCGAAATACTGTTCTTCAAAGGAGAAAAAGGAGGGAGGGAAATAAAGGGGGGAAAAAAAAAAAAAAAGGAAAGAAAGAAGAAGCCAGAGCCCACGGAGTCGCTGTGCAATTTATTCCGAGGGGTGGCTGTTGAGAAGGCGGCAATTTGCGGCGGCCGGGGGTTATTTAGTGCGATATGAAATCAAATGATCCTATTGCTCAAATAACAGTGTCTGGGAGGAGAAGCGAGCCCGCTCCAAAGGTAATTGTCTCCAGATGATATTCCCATTATCCCCCAATCCCGACCTAAACGCTGCCAGCGCCGGGCTGGAATCGATACGGGGGGAGGACCGGGGGGGTCCCGGGGCCGGGGGGAGGCATCCCCGGCACTGACCTCCCTCGGGAAGGGCGGCAGGGCTTTGGGAAGCTCCTAATTCCCCGTGGCTGCCGTCTGTCCGTGCCTCGGCGGGAGCGGCCAACGCCGGCGGGGGAGCCGAGCCCGGAGCCAGGTAAGGGGACCCTGGCGGAGCGGGGAGACGAACGCGGCCCCCTCGCTGCCCCCCGGGCACCGCTCAGCTGGCGGACCGTGCTGCATCGCTGCCCCCGGCCCGGCGGGTCCGCGTCCCCCGGGTGGGACCCCCCGCGCTCCCGGCTCCAGCCCCGCCGCGCTCGGGCACTGCCCCGTCCCCCGGGCAGAGCCGCTGGAAGAGCAGCCGGATCCGCCCGAAGCGGGGGCTCGGCACCCCCCCGCCCTGCTGCGGCTTCACTGTGAACCCCCGCGCTGGGGATGGAGCGGCGGCCCCGCCGACCGCGGCACTGCCCGGCGATAACATGGCCGGAATTCAGTGTCTGGAGGGAGGAGACGGGGGACAATCCAGGGGGACGGAAGGCGGTGAGCGGGAGGGGGCGAGGCCAGCGGCACGTACCTGGGGTCGCCCCCGGGGAGGGGGGTCCGGGCTCGGTGCGTGGCCGCTGCGGCAGCGGGGACCGAGCGCTTCCCAAATTCCATCGGTGCATCCCCCGCGTCTCCCGTGGCGGGACGAGCTCCCCCGGGCATCCCCCTCCGGCCGCCCGGAGCTGGGGCTTTTTGCCTTTCTTTGCCAGCCCCTCGCCCGGGCGGGCAGCGCGTCCCCCGCTCTTCGGGCACAGAGAATAAATGTGCTCCTGCAAAAGAAATAATGCGAGTATTGACGGAGCGAGACCCGGGGCTGGTGTGTCGGGAGAGTCCCGGCTGGTGCAGCCTCTGTGCTCTCCGGGGGCTGGAGCTTGCCCTGGCCAGGTAACAGCGGGAGTTACTGTGCTGAACGAAGGGGGGACTCCGGGGGGCGGCAGGAGGAGAATGCTCGAGGTCAGATGCACCCCCCCAGGGTCAGGTCCTGATAGGAACAGGGCACAGAGCACCCTGCAGGCCACTGGGAGAGGCTGGAATGGTGTGTGTGTGTCTGAAAATGGGCAGAACATTTGGGACCTGAACCCCGTCAGTGAGCCCAACCTCTGCCCGCCTGCATGTCCACCCCATACGAGTCTTGCCTCGCAGGTACATAAGAAATGCATTTTTGAGCACTGTCAAAATGCACAGTTGGAAGGTTTTCCCATCTCTGCTCAAGCCTTTTTGCCAGGCTTGCACTGAACAGAGCAAAGGGCCCCAGGGGTGCCGAGCTCTGAGCAGACACAGCTTAATTAATGTAATAGTCTTGTGCCTTTCTCCTGCTTTTTTTGAACAAATGAATGGTTTTTATGTGTGGATCCTTTCATTCGCCACCAGAACAATCCCCTGCACAGGACAGGGGGAAAATGCTTAAATAAGTCACAGCAAACCAGCACTGTGGTTTGAGATGGGAAGCGAAAAACACCACGTCCACTGGCAACTGGATTTCCCAGAGCTAGAGGATTTGGGGAGGCAGCGTGTGGGCATTGCCCCGGGTGAGCCCTGGGCTGGCCCCGCAGGCAGTGCTCGCTCAGGGAGCAGCCAGCTCCCCCAGCCCTTCAGTGCCAGGGAGGAGCTCGGGGTCCCCACGGCCGAGCTCAGGGCACCGCGTTCATCCTCCCCCGTGAGGCCCTTCGGCTGAGCCGCTCCCTTCCCTCTCCCAGAGTCGCTGTGGACCTGCAGGGGTTTGTGCTGAAATATATCTTGAAGAGGCTTTGAGGATTTTGGTTTGAGGTAGCGAGGGGTTCTCCAGGGACTCCGTGTTTGCCAGTGTGTCCCGAGCCGCCGGATCCTGTTTCCTGGCCCCACGCAGCACCAACCGCACGGCTCGCCCAAGTGCTTCCCTTTGTTTCAAACCCTTGGAGCCTGGAGCACTTGTTGAACCTGACAAGTGCATCGAAGTGGCTGACAATTAGGAAATAAACAAATATCATTTGAGGCATTTTGGAGCAGAATCCAGTGTTACCTAGACAGGCTCATTGCTGTCGTTATCATATCGAATATTAGCCATAGTTGTGATGTTTGTGCTGCTCAGCAGCGTTCCCTGCACGGCAAACACCACATTATCTCGCTGTGCAAAGGCTTCATTAATCAAGCCAGACAATAGGCCAGACACATCCCTTTGAGCCCAGCGTTGGGATCCTCCAGGCTTTTCACCTTGTCCGAATGCCTCGTCCCTGCCAACGCAGGCAGCAGCTCTTTGGAACCGCTCGCTCAAAACCACGGGGCTGAAAGGGAAACGTTACCTAGTTCAGCTAAAAGAATTCCCCAGTTATTTTATATTTTCCCTTTAATTTTTCATGACTTGTAGAAGCAAAACTTTTTCAGTCTTTCAGTCAGTGCGGGAGATGAATCCACTGGTTTGTTAAAATGCTAATGAAAGAGCCTGATAGATCTGTGTCCTTTAAAGCAGCAGCAGCAGCAGCGTTCAGACCGAGCAAGATGGAGTGGCCTGGCCAGGCCGTGGCCTCGCTGGCAGGAGCTGGGGAGCGGCTGGAGATGGGAATAGCGTGGCCGTGAAGGTGCCGTCCTTCAAAAAGAGGATCCTGGCAAAAACGTGGCTTAATGCAGGGCACTGCACGGCGAAGGCGAGGTAGGGTGTTGTGTGCCAGGAACGGGTGTGGGTGCAGAGTGTCCCCTTTCCCTCACTGCAGCACCGCGAAGGCGCAGCTGTGTCCCTCGGGCACGGAGCTGGCAGCGGCACACTCGGGCACGGTTTGAGCCTCCAGAGGGGTATTCTTCATCCCAGATCTGTAAGGAAGGGGTTAACTCGTGGTGCCTGTGGCAGGCTCTGCCTTGTGCCAGGCCGTGGCACCTCAAGTTGCAGCTGAAAGGGACCCTGTCCCTCCTGCCATGGGACCCCAATGGGCACTTGTGACATTGAGCTTGGCCCTGGATTAGTGAGCCATGTCTCCTGCTCTCTGCTTGGTTACTGCAGGCCTGAAAGAGACATTCTGTAATGAGCCAAAATAGTCTTTCTTGCACAGAAATACAGCAAAACTGGTTCAGCTTGAGGAACAGAAGTTGGAGGAGCGGTGGCACACAGTGCTCTGGGGTGTGAGGCACAGATGCTTTCAGATAAGATGGGAATTGAGCCCTTTGTCTGTGACAGGTTTGGTTCAAATTCAGCCTCTGGGCTCACACCTCAGTTCAGTTTAGTTCTCAACTTAGTTCTCGTTTCTCCAGGAATGGAGAAGTGCAACATAGTCAATCTCCTCTTTCCTCTTCAGACAGCAGCAGACACTTAAACTGGGACAGGGTAACTCCTCACATCTGCTTGGACACAGGAGTGACTGAATTACTGAGGAAGCAGAGAGACCTGAAATCTCCTTGACATCCTCTCTGGATGCTTGGCCTTGGAACAGCCTCAGTCGGGCAATACCTGCTCCCTTCTGCTCGTGGAGCCTCCTGTGCCACGCAGGAGACTGGAAAAGCACTTGGAAATGGCTGAAGAGGAGGGATGCTTCCTGGCAAATGGTCTCTAAACCAGGTCCTTTCCTGTGCTGTGGCTTTCCTGGGGCTCACGAACAACACAGAGCCGTAAACAATGATATGTGCTCGTATCTCAATCCTCCAGGATTAATTCAAAATCCACGCACAATGACGTGCCTGAAGGCTTTTCAATTATGTCACTAGGCTTTGGCTAGGGCCCTGACATTTTTAATAAACATTATATAGCTTTAAGTGCTGCAGTCTCCAGGTTTTTGTTTAATCAGCCGTTGGGTTCTGCATTCCAGGTTCCTGCTGGAGGAACTCGTGTCGCCCGCCCCGTCACAGCAGACCCCACCCGCTGCAGCCAGACACTGCGTGTGCTGTTGGTGCATCAGAAAGGAGGAATAACAGCTTTCAAGGGACTGTAACATTTAATAAAAGCATCTTATTACATTTAAACGTATTAAAATGTAAACATTACATTCAACACGTTAATTACTGTTTCCAGGCATGGCCACTGAGAGTTGGATCCTCTCAACTGCTCTGCTGAGATTGGTCTCTGCTGTTACTGCTCTCTGATTACTGGTGTGTTATTAGTGCTCTGCATCTGGGACTTGAGTCATTAACAAAAAGGATTTCTAAGGGCATTATGTCAATTTTGTGTATGTTTTGACAAAGCTACCAGGGCCTGTGCTTTGGGTCTAATTGAGAAAAAGAAAAGCAAATGTATTCAGCTGTGCCGTGACTTTCTGGGTCCGAGGGGCTTCCCCTCCCTTCCCTGGCTCTCGAGCAGAGGCTGGGGCAGACTCTGCAGATCCACTGCTCAGGAAAATCAGCAAATCCCACGCTGGGGACCCCTGGTAGATGAGAGGCCGAGGGAGAAACAGGGGGATGATGTGGCACCTGGGGAGGAAAACCCTGGAGGAGATAAGCAGGTCAGGAAAAACTCTGGCAGCGACCTTTCCTTCTCTCTCTCCCATCCCTTCTTTCCCCCTGCAGGTGAGCACCCTGTGGTGCTCAGCTCCGTGAGGTGAATCCCACACCTTTTGGGATATTGGGATACGGCTACATCCCGGAGGAGAGCGGGATGCTGAAGGACACGTGGCTGCCTCCCTAAATTAAACGGAGTGTGAAGCTGTTCAGATTAGTGCACATCAATCCCTGCGCTTGAATCAAGAGATGCTTTGGTTTGGCAGCTACTGGGGACAAAAACCACCATTTCATTCAAAGTGTATTTAATGCGACAGAAGGAGGCAGATTCCTTTGACAGTTTTACAGCTCTTATCAGATTACATCAAAATTAAATTAAAACAATCTAAAAGAAGTGTGAAGTACTGCAGGGAGAACACAAACAAAACACTCCTCTTTGTAGGCTTTCAGGGACAGGGACCACGTTCCTTATCAGGGAAGGGAGGAATAAGATTATTCTTGAGTCAATTATGAGCCTGTCTGTGGGATCAGCGGCCACAGTGAGCACTGAGACATGAACAGAGTGGGAAATACAGCCAGGGAACCAGGCTAAGGCTCCTTATTTCCTTAATTTTTGTTAAATAAACAGCTGAGGGTTGAGTTGTTCTTTCCTGACAACACCCTCCAGCCTCTCACAGCTACTCCACCGAACGAAAAAACCTCCCAGGTTTGGGACAGCCCAGGAGACAAACAACCCCAATGGGTCAGGGATCAGCCCTTTTCCACCAAAACCTGGAATCACCATTTGGGGATAATGTTTTCAGCGTGTTGATACAACCTGTGTTCAGCAATTTAGACGGCGCTGGAAGTGCTTGGAGGTTTTGTACTACTTTAGGTATTATTTTACCAAGCACAAATATTTTCAAAAGCAGTTGAGTCTCCCAGAACCAAACCTGGTGCGTGGCTGGGACAGGCTGAAGGACGTCAGAGTCTTTCCTGGCTTTGAAAAATAACAGAATTGTGGTGTGGGACAGTGTTTTCTTGTGCAACCTCTGACAGTTTCAGCCCTGACACTCAGCAACACATTAAAACCCGTGTCAGTCCCACAGAGCACATTTCATGGCTGATACTCTGAAATAATAAATAAAAATGAAATAATAATAATAATAATAAAAAAATAAACAGTAAGATTTTTGTGTCTCCCCTTTGTGTCAAAGGGGAGACTGTTTGTTTTGATGTAGATATCAGCAATGAGCAGCCTGCCTTCTGGAGGGGGAAAAAGCAATTTTAACTATGAGGCAACCACAAAAACCTTTTTATTCACATTTCATCTGCCCCTGGGACTAAAGAAGAACCTCGTGCCAGACCAAGGCTCCAGGGAATTTGTAGCCCTACAAGTGGCTCTCTCAGAGGGCAGAGATGTCGTGTCAGCAGCTGAGATGCCTGAGCTCCATGTATTTGTAAAGGAAAGGACAAGCTGTGCTGGGCTGTGGTTGTAAGGTCAGGATCTGGGGGGAAAATGCCCAGCTTTGGAAATTCAGGCAAGCTCAGGGCCAGATTTCACCTGTGGGCTCTTGTGAAGGTGTGAGATCTCCCCAAAACACATCTTGGCTTTCAGTAAACAAAGGAGTGAGAGAGAACAGTGCATCCTTTATGATGGGAATTCAATACTAAAAGGCTCCCAGATCTGCAAATCCATTGCCTGGTGATCCCTGGAGTAGGAAAACTCTGACCCGAGCCCAAGCCTTTCACATTTTGCCAAGCCCGTTATTTATACCGATACACAGAGGCTGAGCCAGGCTAATCTGGGGGCTGCTGAGTCCCACTGCATCCATTCCACACAGCTTTTTACTCTGGATTTAAGTCTGGTGGAGCTGAGGTGGTAGCCGAGGGTGTTGGAAAACTCAGGGAGTGCTGCTGGATAACCAAAACCCGGCTGAGGAACCCCCAGGTCCAGCCCAGGCCCTCAGGCAGTGCCTGCAGCTCCAGCTGACGCTTTCATGGGGCTGTTGTCGGCCAGAAGTTCTAACCAAGGATAATTATGATGATGATCTCGCACTAATTGTACACTGATTGCTGTTCTAATTATGCCTAAGCATTTCATTGCTCTCCGCAATTTTGTCTATTGATGTAGCATTTCTCCCTAATTTCAATTACTCCCGCGGTATTCAGACTTTATTGGGGCACTGGAATTCAAGCGCTAATTTGGCAGCTTCCTTTCAAAGGGATTGAAGTTTTTATCTGGAAATGAAAGATGAGGTTTTTGTTTTCATTCCCAGCTGGAGATGAGAACACTGGGGGGGTTTGTCGGGGCTGGAGGTTTGTCTGTGGCTTCTCCCACATGGATTTTGGTGAGGTGACATCACCAGAGGGACACGATGGCACTCCAGAGGATGAGGAATCAGGTTTTTTTCGTGAAAAATGCAGGATATAATAAACTCAGGGAAATCAGCTGCTAGAGGAGGGCCGTGTTACTGTAACTGTTGACCAGCTCCCGGTTATTTTTGGAATTGGCGCTTTGCAAAGTCCCTATATTCCCATTTTCCAGGGGCACAGATCCCTGCCTCGCCCCAGGTCTCCTCCATCCCCAGGCTGGCGGCTTGTTTGGGCCCCACAGCCCCGCGAACAGCAACACGTGAGGTCGCAGGTGACCCTGACACTGGGATGTGACACCGGGATGTGACACCGGGATCGGACAGAGCTGGAATGGGCACTTTACACCTCGACAGTCCCCGAACCTGCCCCGGCTCCCCTGCTCCAGCAACGCTCTGACCTGTTCGAAACCACCCAGGGCTTAAAAAAACGCCATGAGAGCTTTAAAAACGCCATAAAAGCTTAAACACGCCCCAAGGGGGTTTTAAAGCGCCCGTCTCCATGGCAACCGCGGGGGCGGCACTTCCGGCGTCCCGCGCGGGGCACGGCGGGAGCGGCACGTGGGCACCGGCGGAAACGGACCGGGAACAGCGGGACCGGGAACGCCGGGAACGCCGGGAACGCCGGCCAGCACCGACACCCTGGAGCGCTGGGGCCGCCGGCGGGACCGCCAGCCCCGGCACCGGCTCCCGGCACCACCGGGCACCGCCCGCGCTGGCACCACCGGCCATCCCCGGGACCGACCCGCCGGCACCGCCGGGCACCGGGACCCACGGGACCCCTGGGACCTCCGGGACCCACGGGACCCCCGGGACCCCCGGCTCCGCAGCCTCCGCGACAGGTGAGCGGCCCCCGCGCGGGTCCGAACGTTGTGTTTCCAGCGCGGGTGAATCCGCGAAGGAGAATCCAGCGCCCCGGGTGCGCCGCGCCCCGTCCCGTCCCCTGGGGAGGGGGTGCCGGGGGTACCCGGGGCGCTCGCAGGGCGCGGCCGAGGCTCCGCTGACCTTCACAGACGCTCTGGTTCACTTCAGCAAACAGCGCTGATAAACGCCGTCCCGGTGCCGAGCGGGCCCGGGCAGAGGTTCTCCTGCCGTGCCTTTCTCGTCTCGGAGCACCTGGCCGGGGTTCCTGGGCGCCGCAGGGGGTGCGGGTGCCGGGAAAGGCGCCTGTCGGCGGGGATGGGGGCTCAGAGCCCCTCGGAGCTCCGCGATGCTCCGGCAGTGCCCGGCGGCTGCTCCGGTCACAGCGCGTGCTTTGCCCGGGGGGAACCCCTCGGGATCGCTCCTGGCTTCAGGTAGTTTTCTGTCTCGCAGGAGGCTCAGACATCGGCATTGCTGTTATTTCTAACACCATCTGGCCCTGAGAATCCGAACTTGCAGGTGGCTCGTGTTTCTACAGAGCTGCTGTGCATCGCTTCCCTAATAATCCTGTTGTGGTTGGACTGCCCTGAGACTTGGGCAAAACCCATAACTGGACCTTAAGTTACACTGCAGACACTGTT
The DNA here is from genome assembly GCF_003945725.1 of Corapipo altera. Lineage (NCBI taxonomy): Eukaryota > Metazoa > Chordata > Aves > Passeriformes > Pipridae > Corapipo > Corapipo altera. The sequence continues at coordinate 511,525 of NW_020884911.1, forward strand.
TGCTGTGTTTCAGTTCCTAGTGCTGGCACTTTATTCTGCTCTGAACACAGAAGTGCTGCACGCTCAGGGCACTGTGCAGGTGGGTGGGATCCCTGTGCTGTGCAGAATCGTGAAGGATTAGTTCTGAAGAGCCTGAGGTAACAAGGGAATTGGGGCAGGGAGTTTCTCTCCCGCGTTCAGTGCACCCCTGACCCTGTTGGGGTTGCTCAGCACTTACTCTGCGGGTTACTCAGCACTTACTCTTGGGCAGCTGCAGTGAGGAGGGCAGGGTTTGAGTGGTGTGGGCATGGAGTAAATGAATTATGCAGTGAAGTGCAGCACTTAACTCCCTGAGTAACTTGGTAATTAGAGTAACTGGGCAATTAGCTCAGCTGTGGCAGCCAGGCGGGGTGCCTCAGGTGCTTGGGGTTCTCCAGGATTTGCAGGGAATGTGCACAAATGCTGAGGTGTCCTGAGCACAGAGTGGGAATCGTGTGGGGCTGTTCCATTCAGGAATACCTGCTGGTGTCAGCTGTGTGAGGAAGAAGCTGCCAGACAGGCCCCCTCCCACCCTCCTGGGGCTGGCTGAGGCTCCAGGCTGGCGAGGTGGGTGAGCTCTGTGCCCACTGTGCTCATTTGGTGTCAGGCTGGTGCAGGAGAACCACCTGTAGCAGTGACATTTCCCACCTGCACGGGCAGGTCACGGTGCCCACGGGTTGGGCAGCTTTCCATGGACTTATCTCACCAGTGGCTGGAGCGCTGCTGCTCCCACATTGTGGATATGCAGCTGGAGCACAGCAAGACTGAGGCCTGGGACCTCAAAAACCACTGGGGCACCTCAGTCCTGCTGGTTTAAGTGGGAGGTGAGGGGTCAAAGTTGCTGCAGAACAATGCCTGGGAGATGCCAGAGGTTAGAGAGGGCTTGTGGCTGGCCAGGGGATTGAATTCTGCTCCCAAATCCCAAACTGACACTCTCTCCATAGACTGAAGACTCAGGGTTGTTTGAAAATGAGCTGCCTGGATCCTTACAGAGCTCTGAAGTGGCTGTTTTGGCCCACTTAAGCAAAAAGCTGTTTTCTGACTGTGCCATTTTGACACAGATGCCCAGAGGGGGCTTGTATGGCTGCGTCTGCCCTCCAGGAGCCCTTCCTGGTACATTCCTGTGCTACCTAAGAGGCTGCTGCAGACAGGAGTGGGATGCTGAAAAAGCTGGCTGGCAGGAGGGAGCAGGCATTAGGGAGCTGAGGAATGTGCTGTGCCAGCTGTGGGATGGGAGGGTGGGAAGCAGGATGGGAGCCAGTGGCTGTTCTCACCCCTCGGCCTCCCCTGTTAGTCCAGGGTATTGTGTTCTCCACTGAGGCAGCAAAATGATTTCAGGAAGTGTGAAAACAAGCTGTTGAGGTCTGTGTTTGCCTGGCTGTCCGTGGTGAAAGAGGAAATTGCAGGGATGAGATCCCAGGTGGAGTGTGGCTCTTAAACCGTGTACATGACATGAAACCCTAATCCCCTTCCAGGCGGTGGCAGGATCAGGTGGGTAAAATGGTCGCCTTGATCTCTCACGTGGAGCAGCAGGAAGGGGTTTTCCTGCCTTTCCTCTTCGCAGGGAGGCTGGGAGGAGGTGTGTTTGTGTGTAGGGAGAGCCCAAATCCATGCCCAGATGTATGGAGATGTGATCGATCACATGTGTGCCCTATCACTCCCACACCCTTTCTGCCTGTTCACAGCTGGTTGCTATTTTTTAAGAAGAACTTGGGTTTTGGCTTTGCTCGTGGCAGGGTTTGTAATGGGATCTGCTGGAAGGCTCTGCCTTAGCTCTTGGTTATTTTATATTTGTTTGTTCGTGGGATGGTTGCTCCTCCTCAGGTGCAATTTGTAACTTAAATAACAGCAGTTTTACTCTGGTCCCAAAAACAGCTTCCCTTTGGAATGGCTTTAGGTGAGGTGTTTGTGGTTCAGCATGTGACTGTCCCCACAGCCTGTGCCCTGATTTGAAGTCCAATAAAATACTTGGCTGGCACGTGGGGCCTGTGATCCAGTGAAGAGCTGGCCGGCTTTGGAAGTGTTTTAAGGTGTTGACCTGTCCCTGTGAGAGGTTCTGGGGAGTTGTCCTGGGAACAAGTCCAGCCAAGTATTTCCTGCATGGAAAGGGGTCTGCTGTGGGACTGTGTCGGGGAGAAAGGGAGGGGTGAGCTCAAGAACTGCCCTTCCCGGGGCTCTGAACTGCAGCTGTGGCTGGGCAGGGTCTCTGGCTGTTTGGTGGGTGATGTTCAGGCCTCTTTTCCCTTTACAGCAACCCCGTTCCAGTGAGGAACAAAGAGGAAAGTGAAAGCTTTGAGGTGCCTGCTTTGTGCTGAGCTGGGCTGGCAGATCAGTGTGTAACTCCCAGCAGAGCTGAGCTCTCTGCTCGCCAGGGGCCATGGTCTGCAAAACACTTCAGTTCTGGCGTTTTGGACACTTTAAACAGTGAAATGTTTTTATCTTACTCTGTGTTTGTTTGTTTTCTTGCAGTGAAGCCAAAAGGCTGGAATTAGAAAGGCAGCTGATGGAATACACAATGGCTGATCCATACCTGTAAGCCTGTTTAAAAGCTCCTTGGATGTTATTTTATTTTAAAAAGGTGTCCCTGGCTCCCGTTTCCCCATGTTGGCAGGAAGGCTGTGTGGCTGCCCTGCAACCAGATAAGGGAATGGGCCTGGCCGAAAGGCAATGTGGTTTGTAGGTGGCTGAGAACTGGCTCTGATGGATTTTTCAGTGCCTGTTTTGGTGGCACCATGGATTTAGGCAGCTGTGAAACCCTGGGCTCGGTGTGGCTGCCTGTGTGACTCTCAGAACACGTTCCTGTGTGGGCAGCTTTCATTTTGATTCAGTGCGATATGAGAACATAACCCGTGTAAAACACATGTAGAAGAGGGTTTTTTTAATATATTTACCCTTTTGAACACCAAAGCCCCTGTGTGAATCTGCAGGGAAGTGGCACATATATGTGTGTATATATATATATATGTATATGCAGGAGAATGTGTGTTTTTGGAGCCCTGGGGGCAACTCCCCTGTCGGTGTTGTCGCGTGTGAGGAAAAGCGGTTGCAACAGGTGCCTTTGTTTTATTGTCATGCTTTCTAAGTGCAGCTGCTCTTTCCCTGCAGGGTGCAGGTGAAGTCCCTGGAGCTGCAGAAGCACCTGGCAGCAGTGTCCGAGCGGCAGCAGTCGGCTCTGCGGCGGAACCAGTCCTACCGCCGGGAATTCCGCCGGCTGCAGGAGCACATGGACACCACAGGTTTGGAGATGATCCGCAAGATGGAAGTAACTTTCTATAAGACTTGATGCATTCGTTGGTGTTTGCTGTTGTTGTACCAGCAAGGAGATTTCTGCACGTCCTGGTGCTCGGGGCGAGCTGGATCAGGATCCCTGTTTCGGGTTATAGAATAGGCAGCATCTGAAGCACTTCAGGTTGAACAGACTGCTAGAAATAAAGTCAAGCCTTGAGGACTTTTTAAAAATTATTATTATATTGTCTTGCTGTTCCCCAGCAAACAATTTGGGGTGTTGCAAAGTGGTATCGTATGGTGGTGAGTTCAGAGTTTTAAAACCGAAGCTGTGATTTGTGTTTTGGGGAAGCGCAGTCTGGGAGGGGAGTGAGCAGTGGCATCCTTCAGAAACATTTGGCTGTGTTTATTCCTCACACAACTGTCACCCAGGCAGTGCCTGTTTGGATCTCTTCCTGGCTGCAGTGAACCCAGAGTTCAGACTGTCTGTGGAGAGGGTGTGGTTCCCCTCGCTCTGATTTTTTAGTTGTTACTCGAAGCAGAGCAGGAGGAGGGGTGTGCCGTGGTCCCAGCTTTCCCCTGCTGTTTTCCAGGATTTTTTTTTTTTCTCAGCAGCCCCAGTGCACATGAGTTGGACCAGAGGCAGGTTGTGGTGGTTCTGACACCCTGGTGTGAGTCCCAGTCGTGCCAGGGGTCAATCTGCACGTGGGGTTTTTGTTCAGTCCTTCCATTTTGATGTTTCTGTGCCATCCATTTTATCTTTGCCAAGTTACAGTTATTTTTCTGAGCTGCTGAACAAATGACATCTCCTCCATGCTAGTTATGAAAAGCAGAAGAGTTATGGAGCATGTAATCATTTAATCTATCGTGGGAGTACACAGATAGAAATTATTACTGTTTTCTCTTCTTTTTTTTTCCATAGAGAATGCCCTTTAGGAGTGCTTTATCACAACTCTGGGCACATTTATTATGTGGCTGTAGCTCACAAAACTTCTTTTGTTTCTGAAAGATGCACTTTTGTTCCCCGTGTTTGTCTGCAGTTTGGTCAGTAATTTTCAGGAGTACAAATAAATTCACTTAAGCTTTCAGGAAAATTCCAGGAGTTACATTTGAGCTTCTTCTCAGCATCCCTAATTCTCACGTTGTGAGGTTTTGTTTCCTAAAATTCCATGTTTACAGTTTCCTGAGCAGCCTCTTACCTGGGAACTGGAGCAAAGGGCAGAGCCGGGGCAGTTAATTGTGTTAAGGGTTTGTTTTCATGCCTGTTACCTGCTGCAGAATAGGTGCTGAAGTGCTTTCAAGGCCGCCCTGACACGTTTGTTGGGGTTTGCAATTAGGAACAGACGGGATTAATTACGGGTGCTGCCCGTGCGGAGCCCTGTTCCGAGCGCGTTACCGCTGCCCCATTAAACCCTGGAATGGGCAGAGCCAGGCCTGGGGGAGCAAACACAGGACCTTGTCCTGCTGGGCTGCTCTCTGTGACACCTGCCCTGCATCCTCCCCCTAAGGGCTCAGCCAGTTGTGGGGTGGTGTGTGACAAACACGTCCCGAAGCTGCTTTCACCCCACAGCAGCCGAGTCGCTGTCTGGGGACAGCAGCAGTAACTCAGTGTTACAGATGATGGCTGGGGTGCCATAAATTTGAGTCAACAAGTTACTGCTGTTCCGTGGGATTCTAAATTGCAAATGAATAAATGTGTGTGAAAGCCCTGCAGCAGACTGTGCACAGGCCATGCTGTTTTGGAGCAGAGAAACAAGGAGAAAATGGGATCTCTGGCTTTTTAAATGTGGTCTGAGTGAAAAAGGCTGCGAGGGCTTTACATTTAAAGGTGCACAGTTTGTGAAGTAATATCTGTTGGTTTGTATGTGGGGGGGGTGGATTTTGGCCTCCAGTTTTGTGTGACGGATTTGTTCCCATTTAGGCGTGGTATGGAAGGGAAATTAAAAGCCTGTTATCCCTTCAAGAGGGCAGCTTGTCAGCAGGAGGTGACAAGGAGGAAGGATCCAGCGAGCAGGTAATGGGGGGGAATGGGCTTTTTTCCAGGGCTGTGCAGCCTTTCCGTGGGGATTTCAGCCCTGGCGTGTGCAGTGTGAAATGGTGTTCAGTGCCTGAGTGAAGGAGAGTCACCTGGGTAAAAAGTGCAATTATTTCAACCAAAGAGCTGGAATTTAAAAAAAAAAAACCAAAACCAAAAACCAAACCTGATTGTTTATGCACTTCTTGTTGGGTTTTCTAATTCCTGTGCTGGATAGTGTGAAAGTGGTCGTGGCCAAGGGGGAGTGTTCCTAACGAGGGGTATTTGTGGAAATGCAGCGGCGGATCCGTGCGGCGTGCTTATAATTCTGTGTGTTTTGACCTTTCCTCAGAAGAAGCAGAAGGAGATTGCATATCTAAGGAACAGACAAAAAGACTGACAAGGAATACTTAAAATATCTGCTGCCATATATCTGCAGTAATGCAGGCTCCTAATCCCTCCTCCTATCTCCATATAAATGATACAGTTCAAGACCAGAAGCCGCTTCCTCCACTGAAAGCGGCAAAGCTCTTTTAGATGAAATGTCTAAAAACCATCTGGTAATAACTCGGAGCGTGCTGGCAAGAGTAGTCACTTGTGACTGTGTGTGGGAGCCCCTCAGCCAGGCGGCGCCGGCACGGGCAAGGACGGGAGCGTCTCTCCATCCATGTCTCTCCATCCTCCCGAGGAGCCGGCGGCGCCGCGTCCCTCAGGCTGCAGCATTCATTAAGGGGAGCTTACTGGGCTGAAAGCTGGGAACAGATGATAACGGGATATGATTTTCATATTTAATGCATTCCTTGGAAGAGTGTGTGTGTGCTGCAGATTGATAGAAGAATCAACTGCTACTTTGCTAAAAGACTTTCTAGTTTGCCCTATAGCTACCGATGGAATCATTCAGCCAAGAAATTAACTTTTTCCCCTTTTACCTGCTTTATGTATCTGCTAAGCAGGCTGCTGGCTGCCAGGGAATGTTATTATGCAGTTAAATGTTTGGTATTTAAGACTCTTATCAGAAAAGAAACAGAGGCCACACTATTTTGTTTTTATAGTAGGAGGAAGGTTTTTGCTTTCCTTTCTTCAGTGCATTAGCAGTTGTTAATCTGAGTTTATAGGAAGTTTTCCCCACAGATTAAAAAGTTAAAAACCTTGAATTTAGAGCATTCTTTAAACTGCAATATACAAAGCAATGAACCTGAGCAGCCTTGACCTATATAGGCCAGACCTCCAGCAGGGTGGGAATCGCGGTTGGAATTGGGAGGTGTGGGGAAAGACGAGTTTATTTTGGAGTGCTGGGTTGCTCAGTTAGAGCAGGTGGTGTGGGAGATGGGGTTTCTAACCCATGGAAAAGTTGACATCGGTGCTAGAACGTCAAAGGCTCATGCTGTGACTTGGGATATCCAGGATATGGATCACGGAACTGGTTTCACTTACCAGCACTGGAATTCCTTCAGGCAGGTTGGGATCCAGGGACTGTGTGATGAGCCCACCAGTGGCACATCCTAGGGACTAAGGACAATCCTAGAAACGGTCTGCCAGTGATGGTCAGTCTCCCAATGGCCTGAATGCCCCCAGGAATACCTGGTACGTCTTTGAGATGGAGGATATGCACCCTTTTGGGGTCCCAGTTTTTGTGGGAGTCCTTAAGCTCAGAAGTCCCACACTGAGGAGGTCCATCCCAGCTGGCAGAGCTCCTGAAACCTTTGTGCTATGAAGTCTGGCTTCTTCAACTTGGAGGCACTTTCTTGAAGCCTTCTGAAGATGTTGGACTCCTGCAGGCTGGCACTGCTGTGTCTGTTGGCACCTCCCAGGAACACCTTGAGCCCCCTTCCCTGGGAAAGGGGTGTTCCCAGGTGAGGGAGTGCCTGGCAGGGACAGGCCTCTCACTGGACCTGCCCTCCAGAGCTCTCACCTGGTTGTCTGCTGCCAGGGGACACTGGGCCCTTCTGTCAGCCCTAGTGGAATGGCTTTTCCTGTCTCTGTTCTCCTCAGAACACTCTAATGATGATTAGAGCGATGGGGTTTGGCCCTGGAGGATGGTGGGAGCCTGCCCTCCAAACCAGGCGAGGACTGAAGGTGTGTTTGTGCAGAGACTTTATTCAGCTCCCAGCTGGGGTGACCTGAAGTTCAGCCATTTGGTGACTGTTCTGGGCAAGACACCTCCAGGTTTGCCCTGTTCTGGTGGTAAAAGCAGCGCCTGGACCAACATAATCTGTCACATTTCTGCTTTGAGAACGCAAAGGTGCTGAAGGGATGATTATTTCTCTGCAATCCAAGAGAAGCTTGTTAGGGATGTGTCTGCTGTGACTCTGCCAAGAGCTTGTGCCTGTTTGAATTCCATTTGTTTTGGAACACTGCATCCAGGAGCTGCCAAAGCCATGCAGGACTGGCAGGAGGCATTTGAAAGCACCAGCTAATTAATTAGGAGGAACCTGAGAGCAGTGGTGATGGAATAAGCTGTGAACTTAATCTGAGTAGCAAACCTTTGCTTCTTCTTAAAATAACTTCATGGCTTTTTGTTCTGCTTCTTGTTACGTGGAATTTGAGCTTTTTTAAGGGACCCTGGTCACAGACCAGACAAGATGCCTTTGTCTCCTTTCAGCTGGGCTCGGCAGCTGACTTTGTGTGGGAGGGAGAGGTCAGGCAGTGAAAGAGAGGGGAGAGGTGTGGAGGTGACTGTAAATTGTCCTGCTGGGATTTGGGGCTGGAAAGGAAGCCCTGCTCAGTGTGAACAAGGGCATTACGATGGCTAATTTTGGCTTTGCATAAACTGGTGGTGACCCTGCAGTGGTGGTGGTGGCAGTAGCCACTCCTCCTGAATTGTCCTGATTGAGTAGGTTTGCAAAGGAAAAAAGGCAAGTACTAAAACACTGGGATTTAGCAGGAGAGCTGTTGTACTCCTGGACCTGTTTTTTTTTTTGTGCAAGTTCAACAGTTCTTGGAGGAAAGTGCCATTGAAAATGTGTCTGGTGGGTGCCCCAGGAGGGAAAGGGAATGGTGTGAGCTGAGGAGCTGCCCTTCCTCTGTGCTGTGGTGTAGCAGCCAGGCAAGAGCAGAAGGCCCCCATTTTCACACTGGGATGCACGGAATGCATGCCAGGGGATTGTGTAATATTAATGCCGTGGCAAACACTTGAATGCTGTGGTAGCTCTCTCTCCAGAAAGCAGTATGCCATCCTCCAGAAGCTCCACTTGCAGCAGTGTGTGTCCCCATGTGTGTCCTTCAGCCACGTCCCACTGTGTGTTTCAGGTGCCACAGGCTGGAGGACGGGCGGGAATTGGCACCGAGGCAGCCGTGCCAAGAGAACAGTTCCATCCAGCCACAGCCTTCCTGGGCTGCCCCACTCCAGCTGTCTCGGCCACGGGAGGTTTGGGAATGCAGCAGGAGCCTCCCCAGCCCCCATTCCCTGAGGGATGTGGTGCCCAGAACCAGAGCAGCGCTGCTGGAGAGACCGAGGGGTCCCTGGAGGGAGCACACGGGGACCTGGCTGCCAGCGAGGAAGGCTCTGAGCAGCTCCTCTCCTCAGCTCCTGACCCCACACCAGCCACCCCCGAGGAGGGACAGCTGCAGGGAGGTGTTCCAGGTACGGCAGCAGGAGCAGGCAGTGAACTGCAGGGTGTGGCAGCCTCTGGGCGTGTGTTCTGCTGCAAGGTGTTAACACTGGGAACAGTCAGAGCCTCTTGTAGTGCACTCCTTTCCCCTGAAAAAAGCTTTGTCCAGCTTCTCTGTTTGATTGTTCCTCCAGAGCTGATTGAGTCTGGTAGCTGGTCTCTGTGCCAGGGTGGTTTTTGAGGAGTGTGCCACGTTTGTTCCCAGACCCCAGAGCCTCCTCAGACTCCCCCTTGTGAGAGGAGTGTGGAAGGACACGGGGCTGTGGGCAGGGAAACCCACAGCCGAGGGAAGCAGAAGGATGGATGGATGCTCACACACACACGTGTGAAGGGACAGGGCTGAACAAAAAGTGTGGGTAGCCTTGGTTTCATTTCCTACACTAGGGTTTAGTCCTTGGTCCTGCTGACGTTTTGGGAAGAATAATGAATTCCTCTTTTTTTTTTTAATTTATTGTTACAGGATCAAAGTCTGTGCTGAGTAACTGGTGGGCTGGCCCAGAGGAGAGCAGTGCAGAGCTCCTGGTGTCCAGCAGTGCCGAGGAGGGGGTGACCCCCAGCACTGCCAGCGCCCAGCAGGAGCGGGATGGGGATGCCCAGGCTGGGGAGGGCTCCCCACTGAGCTCCATCCTGGCACAGCAGGAGCCCTCAGACAGCTCAGCACCACACAGGTATGGCCTCCCCTGATTTCTGTCTGCTCACTGTCTGTGGTCCGGAGGCTGCAGCTCAGCCAGACTGCTCAGGGCACTACAGCCCAAAGCTCTCACCTGTCCTGTGGGATTTGGACCTGTGCTGGAGGTTTGGTGGCTTCAGGTACCTCCCTCGGGGCAGAGCTGGCCGAGTGAAGGGTGTTTGTTGTTCAAATGCAATAGCTGTTCTTCAGACGTACACAAATCTTCCCCCGATGGCTCTGTATGGCAAGTACCTGTCACTCTCTGAGCAGCCTGTTTTGTGTGGACCAGAACTGCCAGTTGGTTCAACCTTTTGGCCATTTGTCTGGAAATAGAAAAGGAGGGAGAACAAGGACAGTGCAGTGCAGCCCCGTGTCCTCTGGTGCCGTGTGACAGTGTGGGGTTGTGTGGCCAAGGACTGCAGTGCCACAGCAGTGCCTGTGACATCCAGCACAGCCGGATTGTCGGCCTTGCAACGCCCTCATGAGACAGGGAAGTGCATCCCCACCCCAGCAGGGCAGTGCCCACCCAGAGATGGTCCCTGGGGCTGGCCCAGGTCCCTCCTTTGCCAAGCACTTTGACAGTCCTTTGCCAAGCACTGTCATCCCTTCCCAGGTCCCCACTGGGGTTTCAGTGGGACATCAGGCAGCGACCACACGCAGAGGAAACCAGTGCTTTTACCCCTGGAGAGCAGGGGTAAAGTGCTCCTGGGGAACCAGTTCTCTTCTGCCCCTTGGCTGAGTTTTCCCATCCTGGTTGTTTGCAGCTTTTAAACCTGTTCAGTGCTTCTGTTCCCCCAGCACTCCTGGTCCGTGGTCTCGGTGCTGAGGTCAGGATTGGTTGGAGTGTTAATAGGTGACAGCTGAGCAGAAACTGGCACTCCTGTAACTTTATCATCTCACATTTGCGTCGGGCTGTTGCTCGCTATGGAAACATCGCCTAATTTACATGTAAATAGCTTTTCCCCAGTGTTTCCTTTGTATCACACCTGTTAATCACGGCGGGGCCGGGGGAGTGCCGGTCCCTGCCAGAGCTGAGCACCGGCAGTTCAACCTTGTGTTCTGTCCCTGGCCAGGCCTGGCTGTGCCGAGGCTGGGGAGAATTCCAGGGAAATCACACACGAGCTGAAACCACGGCGGGGAGGGTCCCTCCCCGGGATGCCGAGCTGAAAGCTGCCCTCCCTCAAGGCCGGGGGAAGTGGGGTCACCACTGCTGGCTGTTTCTGCAGCAAAGATACGGATTTTGATTTGTTTTACCTGAAAATGAAAAGGCACGTAAGCTGGCAGGAGAGGAGGATCTTGTGGAGGGAGGAGCAGTAGTTCCCTTGTCGTCCTTCTGGCCGGGTGGGCTTTCCAAGGCACCCAAAATTCAGCGTGTACCCTTGAGCCTTGCAAAATAATCATTGAGCTAAAGAACTTGTGGAAAGGCTGCCAAGTGATCAGTGCATGAATGTCAGTTGTATGAGTTGCACAGAATGCAGCTTTCTTTGGCCAGAGTGTATCGTGCCACGGATTCACAACAGCAATAATTCCAGCCCCTGTGGTTTTCTCTTGCCGAATTCCTACTCTGGCTGGAGAAATGTGCTGACATTATACCAAGCTCTGTGTATTTGCTGTCTGAAGTCAAAATCTCTGTAACCTGGGCTCTCCCACTGCAGCAGTGTTGTTGCTGTGGCATCCAGAGGAAGCACTGTTCCCTCTCCAGGGGCACTGGGGCCGTTTGTGCACTATTGGGGAATTATCTGAACAAAGTGCAAAGGATGGCCTTGAAAGGAGCAGAGACCACGGCTGACTGCAGAGGCAAAACAAAATCCTTGTTGTGTGCCAGGAAGCCACAAGTTTTCATCTTTGGAGCAAATGCCTCTCCTGTCTTACTGCAGAGGTGCCAGTCTCTGTTTTTTAAGGAGTTTGGGGGGGGGGGGGTTTCCCCATGGTTAAGAGTTGGCAGGTCATGTGTTAGCTCTGGATGAGTTCAGCCTCATTTCCAGGTGCCTTCCCCAGCTAAAGGAGTGGTTACCCTGACATCTGGATGTTTTCACAACCAGACCCACGTGAGCCTGGGCTTTGTTTTCTGGTGATCAGCCTCCACCATGTGGGGGCTCGTTGGGCTTGTGAAGGCACCAGGACTGCCCTCCCGACAGCTCCAGCCCTGGGTCGGAGCTGCTGATCCGAGGGGAAAGGCTCTGTGTCCTCTTAACCATTCCTTACAGCACCCAGCCCTTTCTTTGAGCCTTAAACCCGGGGGGGAGAGGCTGGGGGAGAGGGTCTCTGAGAATTAGTGCAGAGAAAGATGATGACTATTTTAAGGCTGGTGCTGAGGGGGTGGAAAAAGGCAGAGCTTATGCCAGTGCTGCTTCAGCTGCATTGAGGGGGACTTAGCACAGATGGATTGTGCATTACAAAATGTAACACATAATTCAAGCTGTCAGCTTAATCAGACTGTTTCCAGGAAGCAACCTGTAAAAGAGAAGGACCTCTTGTTTGCTGACCTCTGATCCGTAGCCTGCTGCAGATTGTCATACATTTTGTTTTTCTTTATGTTGGTGTCCCTTCCTTCCCCTTCCCTTTTTATTATTGTATCCCTCTCGAGTGGCACCCTGGAAGGACCACCCAGCGGGAGGAAAACAATGGGAAACGAGCCTGCCTCTGGAATACAGGGTTTGTAAGGCTGGGGGAAAAGAGAAAGCACTGTTTAACTGCCTATGTGATCTCCCGGGTATTGTTTTGCTTATTAAATGTCTAGGAAACTCGACCAAAGGCACGGCAGCTCCCACTTAATTGTTCACTGTTGCCCAACACTCCGAGGGAAAGCACATCTTTGGGTACAGCTCAACCCGAGGGCGAAAACGCTGCAGGTTTTTGTGCTCAGAGCTGCTCAGCCGGGGCACTGCGAGCCGGGGTTAACTGTGGAAACGTGTCAGCTCCTGCACACGGAGCAGAGAAATTAAACTCCCTCCTGCCCCAGCTGGGGTGTTCATCGCTGGTGGAGACCTGGGCTGGGAGCCCCACAAAGCGGCAGCCGGGGCCCTGAATAGCCATTTACACCCCTGGTCCGGGATTAGCCGCCGCATTGTTTCAGCGGTTAAGTCCTCATTTGCATCATTATAGAGGTGCAGCCTCATCAAAACCCCTCTGAGGTCCCCGGGCTGTCCCCATACCTGTAGGTGGTCACCAGATTTGTTTCGATTGTGGAGGTGAAGGAATTAAACTGCTCGGCACAGGGGTAATTTCCATGTGGCATCTCAGCCCGGGCTGATTTTTTGATGGTTGGTTTGCTCGTGGTTTTTTGGTTTGTTTTTTTTTTTTTCCTTCCTACACAGCTCGGGCAGTGTGGTTTTGCTGTTTGCTTTGAAAAGCTCAGACGAGAGTGGGTTTTTTTCCAAGGGCTGCAACGGGAATGTATTTTCAATACCTGTGCACTTCGGGTGGCTCCAAGCCCTGTTTGTCTATCCTGGGATGCTGGCAGGGCATCCCGGCCCTCCGGAGGCAGGGAAACACAGTAACTCCAGAGACTTCTCAGCCAGTCACTCCTGTGATCTGCAACGCGAGTCTCTGGACAGGGAATATGATTTTGAGAAGCAATTTTATTTTTCTACGAGGCAGAAGATGCACGTGGCCTTTAAAAACAGCAAAAGTGCGTTTGGTTTGTTTGTTTTGTTTTGTTTTGTTTTTTCCCCAGTGCATATGGCACAAGGACAAGCAAGAATTAGTTGGGTTTTTTTCAGTCTCTTTAACGCGGGAACGAAAACAATTTCCATTCTGTCTTGCTTAGCTCCTGTCTAGACCTTCCTCCCGTCGCAGGCTCCGCAGTGCTCAAGTGCTGGCAGGATCGTGGCACTCGTGAGCGCTGAAGGAGGGGCTCTCTGCCGATACCTGGCTCTCCTGCCGAGGCTGATATGCCTGCCGGCACTAATACCTTGTTGTGTCTCCTGAATGGTTTCTTAGGGACAAACACTCGTGGAGTTAATTGGAATTCACTCCTCTGTGAAACTTCACTGGAGCAACTGGAAAAAACAAACATCTCTGGCAAACAAGGTTGCAGCGCTGAGATTTTCTACGTTAAAAGACGAGCCAGGGGCAGTGGGTGCTCAGCTGTGCCCTGTGGAGTGAGGCCTCAGGGGTGAGATAGGGATGCAGGAAAGGTGAGGTGTGTCTGGATCCTGAGCCTCAGGACAGGGACAGACACGGTGACAATGGTGACCCCGGCCCAACTTCCTCACGTCTGCAGAAGTCACAAGTGGCTTCTTACAGTTCCCACCCTGAGCATTTTCAAAGTAAAAAGTGGTAATTAATGACAAACGTGATGGCTTTTCCCACCATGTGTTGACCCCCTTGTCCAGACCAAGGAGTGTCACATGTGGGGTGTCCCACTGACGGTGCCAGCTTTGTTCCTCAGGGACACGGATGTGCTGCAGAGTCACCTGAGCCACCATTCCCTGTTCCTGGAGCAGCACCGGGCTCGGGCCCCGGAGGGAGCAGCAGAGATGTCTGACGACCTGCTGGCTTTGGGCGAGGAGGCACAGGACAGCCAGGTGGGCACCTGCACCTTATAATATGTACTTTTTGGTTTTTTGGCCCAGGGCGGTGACTTCTTTCTCTGAGGGCTTTAGGGTGTTCTGGGAGCCCCACTGGGTGGTGGTGCTGCACAGCTGGGCTGCAGGGGAAGGTGCAGAAAGGGGCCTTTGAGCTCCTGATGTACAAATAGAGCTGTTGAGTCCATCGGCTCCATCCCTGTCAGCACCTCTGGTCCGCGGCAGGTTGGTGATGACCAGCAGCAGGTCCAGCTTCCTCGTCTCTGATCACTGAACCATGTCTGCCTTCTGTTCTAACTCCCTGTCACATCAATGAGGAGGGAGCAGGCTCAGGACAATAAAATTTTCTCCTGAATCCAAAACGTTTTGGCTAGAAATCAGTTACAGATCAGTTAGGAAACCTGGAGTTCTCTGAGGTTCCTCCTCAGCACCAGAGGCTCATTGTGTTGTTAAACAGCTGTTTACTGAACGTGAAGTCGGAGTAGATTTCACTATTTTGTGTCCCAAAACAAACTCCAGAGGAACACCCTGCAAGTAGGGTAATTTAACACCTAACAGAAACACACTGGATGCAGATTTCCCTGGGAAGCACAGATCAGCCTGAAGGTTGGGGGACGCTCCAGGTGGAGAATAACGGGCTGTGGCTATTCTTGTTTTTAATGCTGCAGGCTCTGCCGGTGCTGAGAGAGGCCCTTCCAGGAGAGTGTGGGGATAGGTCACCTGTCCAGGGTGAAGAGTCGTCCTGCAGTCTGCCATCGATGCCGACAGACGGCGGGGAAGGGGAGCGGGCGGAACGCGCTGCCCGGCTCACCGGCACGGGAGAACCAGGTAACGGGGTCACAGGGCTGGACCTGTGCCCAGGTTCCTGCTCTGGACACGAGTGTGTTCTGCCCAGATCCCCAGGAGGCTGTGCCATAGCCACTGGCAAATTAGTGTGGATTTGTAATAGATTTGGGGGATTTTCCGAAATATCTCAGCATCGCTTGTCATTCTGGTTACTTCCCAAAATCAGTGATACCTGTGGTGGTGGGACTTTCTTCAGGAGTTAAAAAGCCAAGCCCTGTGGTGTGTGCACATGTTTACAAAGCATCTCCTGTTCAGAAACAGGAGAATGTATTCGCTGTCTTTTGTTACTAAGCCAGACTGCAGAAGGACTTACCAAAACCAGAAGGGTTCATGGGGGGGGAAGCATGCGGGGCTATTTCCCAGCTCAGGAGGTGAAGGTATCTGGGAATCCAGTTAATTTCTGTGGCTAAGGAAGGAATATATCAGTGCAGTGAGGGCAGCTCGCTCGCTCTGCCCTCGGAGCATCCCTTCCATCCCAGGCTGGGCACAGTTAGGCTGCCGTGCTCTTTACACAGCAGATGCAAACACGCTGCTTCAGGTCTCCTAAATTCATGCAACTGTTATTTGCAGAGGTGGCACAGACTTTGATTTAAGCTGATTTCCACGGTGGGTGTGATCCCCTCTGCTGCTGCTGGCCAGGAGCACAGCGTTGCCGTGGGTTTGTTGTTTCCCAAATCCCGTCGGGTCTCCAGTTCTTTTAAGATGTTTGGTTGGCTGGGCCTTGTCTGGGGAAGCTACAGAGAGGCAGGGCGGCTGTGGCACGGGGTGAGTTCCCAGTAATGGATAGTTTAGATCAATAAAGAAGAGATAACAAAAGTGAGAAATTAAAGGGAGTGGGGCTTAAAAGCAAACAAACGGGTCTGATCGCCGCCGCTTTGAAAGGGTTTCATTACGGCGCGTTCGCATCCAGGAGTCACAAGCTCGTGTGAAGATGGGAGCGGGGAAGAAAGCACAGTGGAAAAGATTCCTATTTACAGGTAGAAGGGGTGGCTGCATATTAACCTCGAGCCCAGCATCCAGCCTGATTATCCAGTCAGACCGTGGTGGTTCGGTGCTGCGGGGCCGCTCACAGGGGGCACGTTCAGCCGCTGCACACGGAGCACAGAGAGGAAACATCAGGTCAGACAGTCCAGCTCACACTGGCACAAACCAAGGTGGAGAGCAACAGGGCCTGTTGGATTCCTTGTAGTCCTGTTGCACACTCAGTCCATGTGGATATCTGGCCGACGAGCCTTTCGGGGCCGGGATGGGTGTTACAGGGTCAGTCTCCGTGGGGAAGATCCAGTAATTATTGGGCAAACCACACGTGTTCCTGGTTTGGTTCTCTCCTCGAGGAGAGACTGTGGGTCGTTAGAACAAGCGTGGGGCAGAGCCCTGCTGGTGGGGGCTGTGCCTGTGCCAGCCAGGAGCCGTGGCTGTGCCTCCTGTACCAAAACTGCCTGAGAGCACGAATTTTGGGCAATAAGGCTTTACCCTGCTCTGTCCCCCTGCCCAGCTCCCTCATGCTGTCGTGTTTGACCACAAAGGTGCTGGTGCAGGTCTGTCCTCAGCTGCTCCTGCAGCCCTTGCTAGGGCTCCCTCCAGCCAGCGCCATCGCTGATATTCCCAAGGAGGATTCCGGCTCCCAGGTTTGGATCTCTGTAGCTGCCAAGGGGTTTGGTTTGCTTCTCCCCACCCTGAGTTTTATGACTTGCCAGTCCTGGTTTTAGCCACTGTTTTGCCTACGAGTGTGTCAGGGAATTCTCTGTTGCAGGTTTTCCTGCCAGGGACCCTGGGGGGCTGTTCCACGTCAGTCAGGCAAGAGCCACGTCCTGGTGATCATCCCCCTTCCCGACCTCTCCCGACTGTCTCACAGAACAGACATGCAAACACAGATGCTTCCTGTGTGTAAAAATGGCAATAAACTCCTTACCCAAACCCAGTAACTGCAGTTTAAATCCATCCCTTCAGAGGGCGCTGTGTTGGCTGTTCTGCAGCCACGTTTTCCCCAGGAACGAGGCTTCTCACCCCTCACTTGAAAGCCAAGTTGCTCCTTTCAGACACGATTCATCTTCAGCCCATGATCTTCTCCAGGCTCCTTGTTGTGCTCCCGCTCCTCCCTGCCAGCCAGCTGCTCTTTCCTTTTTATCATCATTATTTGCTGTGGCCCCAGAGCTCTGAAGTTTTTCTGTGCCTAAAATAGAAGCGGTGGCTTTTGGGCTGGAACGACTCGTTCTGGGGTTTTAGTTGAACTGATACTTGATGTCCATCCACATAAGATTATTTTGCTGTGTGACTTTTTCTGTGCTTAAGGGATACAAATTTGGGGTGGTTTTTTGTTTTGTTTTTTTTTTTTTTCTTCAGTATTTGCTGAGTTCTTGAAGCTTTGGTTTGAAACACCAGAAACCTTTTGAGGCTTTGGGGTTTGATGGACTTTGCTGTGGGAGCCGTGTGGACGCTCTTCCGAGCGGTCTTTGGGATGGCACTTTAGGAATGCTTCTGGGCTTTTGGTTTATTGAAAAGAGAACCAAAACATTTATTTACTCTAATGTTCTGCGAATATTCCTGAAGTATTTGCGTTGGCTCTTTAATGCCTGAGGGGGAGGAAGGAGGTGGCTGTAGGGAAAGGGATTTGGGGTGTGGGGTGTCCCTCAGAGACAGCCTGGGCTGGTACCTGGAGCTCCTCTGCACAGAGGCTTGGGCAGGGATCTGCCGAGCACTTCCCACCCGGAGCAGGACACGGGAGCTCTGAAAACCCCTGTCTGTGGTCAGCTGGGGGCGTGGGGGCACCGTAACTCGTAGCACGAGCGTGGGTTTGTTCCTAGAGCCCTGTCCGGAGCTCGTGGAAGGCTGTGCAGGGATAATTGGCTTTAAAAGGATCATATCTGGTGCACGGTCTCGCCCAGAGAGGAGCTGGGCTGATAACAGCCATCTCCTTTGATAGCAGGTTATGTGAGGATACAGGGGGATATCTGGGCTCCTTCTCATCTCCTCCGAGGACGCTTTGTTTTTTATCAGGGAAGACGCGCAAAAGAAATTGTTCAGCTCTTTGGCTGTTCCTGAGGTAGGTGAATAATGTGAGATTAAAAAGGATAAAATCCATTATTTCTTGTTTTGCTGGATGGCTGCTTAAGAGTCTCATTTATGAGTAGGAAATTGCTGATTTTATTGAAGGGGCAGGCTTGTTAAATCTTTAACAAAACCAGATTCTCTCTCTCTCCCCCCTTCATTTGTGTCTCTGATTTGAACAGACATTAAGGCCATGCAGGATTTGAATAAAAATGGTGTAACTGCTCCACTCATTGGGCTCTGCTTTCACAACGGCCTGTGTGTCACCTTCCAGCTCCCCTCCAGGTGTAAAATATCCAATATGGGAACAAGGAGGAAAAGCCCTCTGAAGAAGAAAAAAAATTAGCCCTTCTTTATATACCCTAAGGGAACATGAAAGAGCACCAACCCGATCCTGCTTCCCTTTCCAGGCCACCTTTAATGAGCCAATAATCCTGCCAGCGCTCTGCCCACGCCCACACCTCCTTCCCCATGGGCTCCTCCTTTGAGCTGGAGGCTCAAAGGTTCCCAGGCTCCTCTTGGAGTGCACTAATAAAGGCATTAATAAGTCTCACCCAACTTTTCCCTTCGTTTGATATCTTCCATTCGCCTGTGATGGAGGAAGTTCCTCCCTGTGCCACAGGCTGTGGCTGCTGGGGCTGCCAGAGCTGCCCTGGGGCAGCTCCAGGCTGGATGCTGGGCTTAAATCAGGCTGGGGGATGGCCTCCAGGAGGGGGTGTTTGACACTGAGGTTCCTAAAAGACCCCAGGGGCTTTTTAGAGCTGTGAATTCTGGGTGGAAAGTCTTCCACCTTTAAGCAGAGGCAGCAGCTTCTGAAGGCATCCTCAGTGGATTGCCCCAGTCCACTGGGCAGCCCAGAGACTCCTGGTGGGAGGGAGGCATTGTACTGTGGAGGATTGTTTATAAGAACATTTATCCCTTTATTTAATTTAAAGGATGGGGATGTATCTGTTGGTGTTTGACTGCAAGCACAGTGGTCAGTGCGAGGGGGTGGAGGAGCTCGTTCCTCTGTGCATGAGGTTTTCCCAGGAAAACCAGCAACCTGGAGATCTACCTTTCCCATTTCCAGGCAGAGAGGGTCAGATATGCAAAGGAGCCTTTTTAAAGTGGGATTTGTGCTTGAGCATCGTGTGCTTTGGAAACAAATATAAAGATGAGCAATTGTCTGACTCCAGTGAATGAATCCATTTGCTTCTGCCTTTTTATTTTAAACAGATCTTTACAGAATGGAAATGAGATCCACAGAGCAGGGGGGAAAAGGGAAGAAAGGAAAGTGTGGATCAAAGGCTTTGAAATAGTTGTTTGGTTTGCCCTTTAAGTCATAAAAATCCCAAGACGTGTCTAATCCAATTTTTATTGAATTTATTTATTTATTATTGTCTAATAATTTGTCTAATTCAAGAGAATGGTTGAAAACACTGAGACATCAAATAATATTGAAAGAACTGTAACATTTTAAAATAATCTACATTTAAGGGGAAGGAGAAAAGAAATAACCTTGCTTCTGATTAAAGTAAATGGGAACTTGGGGATTAAAAAAAAAAAAAAAAAGTAAAAATACTCCAGAAATCCTTTAAAAGCTTTGCTTAGAGTTGCCATGATCCAAAACAGTTCTGAAGAGAAGCTCTGTGCTTGCTCCTTTTTCTGAAAGGAGGCAAAAGGTGTGAAAAACTTTCCCAGTTTGGAAGAAATCCCCCTCACAGCCTAATTGCTGGGGAGGGGGTGTTGTTTCCCTGGTTTGAGCTGATTTCCACTCCACCAGGAGCTGCCATTGCTGCTGCTCTGCTCACACCACGGCATCCCATGGGAAACTGGAGCTGTGCTGCTGGGGGGGGATCCAGCTGTTGGGATTGGGGTGTTCACAGCTCCTGTTTTTCCTGCCCAGGTCGGGATATGGACGAGGACAGTTCCAAAGCCAGTGACAGCCGGGAGGCGCCTCAGGAAACCAGCTCTTCGTCAGATGGAATAGTCCTTCCCTTCTCCAGGTAAAGGCATCGGATCTGTAACCTTGGAAATGCTTCCCCAGCACGAGAAACACTGACAGGAAACCACCAAAGCTCCCGTGATTTTTTTTTTTTAATTGTTATTGTTGGGGTTTTTTCACTTGAACCTGGGTTGAAGTTTGTGTTTCTGTTCGTGTAACAGAACACGGAGGGTTTGAACACCTCAGGAACGGTCTGTGCCAAAGCCAGGTGTGGTCTGGCAGCTGCTGTTCCTTGTTTAAGGCTCAGTTGACACCCCGGTGAACCCCAGCCAAGCATCTCCAGCTGCTTTCGGGGGCAGGACGGATCAGGATCAGGAGAGGGGCAGCCAGGGAGCAGAGTGTGCCAGCACTGAGGAGGTGGGGTTCTCCTCTGTGTGTCTGAGGTGTAAACCAGGTGTAACTGATAGTGCTGCCTGTGGGCTCAGGGGGGTTATGTTTGATACTGGCTGTTTAGAAGGTGCCTTTCTGGCTTCCAACGGAGGATGTTAATTCACCTGAGGGGTGCAGGGTGTGCTGGTTTCATTAAAAAAGGAGAGGAAAGGTGGTTTGTGTGTTTTAACCTTTGGGTCCATGGGCAGTGCTGTTGGATGCTCCCTGTGCTCGTCACTGGCGTGGGACAGGGATCAAATCGGTGCTCGGGAAGCAGCAGAAAATGGGGATAATGCAGCTGGCTCCTGGAATGCTGGCCAGGCTTTTGGTCCTTCCCTGCCCCTGTTGGAGCAGCTCAGCTCGTGGGTGCTGTGGCTCCAGCTGGAAAACCACCGGTGGGGACACTGGGGAGGGACTGCAGGGCCTTCAGGCAGGTTATGAACTCCTCCCGTGTCCATGACACACGGAGCTTCCTGGAGGGTGTTTTTAGGTTGCTGTGGGTGAGGCCAGTTCCAGTTCTGCACTTGGTGTTAGGATGACAGTGTTTCTAGAATTCAAGCCCAGTAAATACAGGCTGTAACCAAGTATCGATGAACGGTGTTCCTGCTTTTGTGTGGGATTAGTTCTTACCATGTCAGGTTCAAGTTTTTTTCTCCTCTTTTAGATTTTCTTGGGACTATGAGAACGGTGTTCCAAATCATCCTACCTCGTGCTTTGAAATGCAAGGGTGGTCCTATAGCTGAGTTTTGGAAGTGTTAAATGCTAGCCCTTCCCTGAAGCCTGCAACAGCAAGAGGAGCAGGATCAGGCCCTGAGAACTTTCTTAGAGGATCACTGAATCTGAATAAAACACGTAATTTAAAATGAAATATTTCTTATTTAAAAAAAAAAAAAAATCCTCTGCAAGCATTCTCCCCACTGCTGCTGCACTGCTGGCCACGTCTGACTTGATCAGATGCTGTTTGGTTTTTTTGCCTTTTTTTTTTTTTCCCCTCCCAATTGCTGTTTGTGGTAGATTTCAAATCGTTCCCTCTGCCCCATAGTTTCAGGCCTTCCGGTGCTCGGCGGCAGCACACGTCGTGCGCCGATACGTGATGATGCTGCCTTGAAAAAAAAAAACCATAATAAATCTCTTACAGTGGCTTAGAGTTGGCTTTTCTAAAGGACTCAAAGCCAGGGCAGCCTTCCCAGCGCGGGGTTTGGGAACAGCCCCTTTGGATGCCGGAGGGCGGCCGAAGGAGGGAGGAAGAGGGAGAGATGTTTGCAGCCAGGCCGTGCCGTGGTTCCTGGGCTCCCTGCAGCCACTCCTCGGGCTTTATTGCTTTCACAAGTGGTCTCAAACCCACTACTTGAGAATAAACATCCCTGCGAGCTCGGCCGTGGCACTTTATAAATTCTCCTTTGCCGCGTTTTGTCACTGAGCTGATGAGTGACCCCGGCGCAGACCCCGCCGGACCGGAATAAAAACCGTGGCTCCTCTGATGTCCCCCAGACAATAATTATCATGTGCCAGTTAAGCCCAAACTACAGCTGAGGGATTTTACTTTAAAGCGGAGGCTCGGGCGCAAAAATGCATTTATAGCTCTTTGTCTGGCACCTCATTATGTGTGGGCCTGATTCATTAAGTAATTGGTTTGCAGTTGTTTACATGAGTATTAAGGCTTTCTATTCAGCAGCCTTTGAGATACACATTGTGCAAATGTTGCATGTTATGAATGCGGAATGAGGGGCCGGGGCCCGGCCCTATTGGCTAAACACTGCACGCTGTTGAAAAGCAAGAGAAAGACATTGGGTGCTGCTTTGCATAGCAATGACTTTCTTAATAAGCTTTACAGATTGATACACACAAGCTATAAAAGATGCAAAGAGATACTCTTAGCACATTTATCCATGCTCGTTTCACTATTATGGGCCTGGAGAAGGGAAGAATTGAGGGCTTTCATACTCGGGTTTTCAGTGCGTGTCTTCAGTGCATGAGACTTAATAGAATCCGATGTTTATTGTATTATAAATCATGGGGAAGTAGGCAGATCTGCAACAGTTTATTATTAAAGATTCTTTCAATGTAAATCTTTTTCTGCCATTGTATTTCCTACAGCAAAATCATTTTGTGGTTGAGTGGGGATGAAAGGCATAATGTACGACGGAGTGAGTCTTAATAGGAAACTGCTCTCCGAGTAAAGACCACTTGTTCCCTTTTGTTCGGCGGTGCATGCCAGAGCTTCCTCTCCTCCCGCAAACGCCGCCGGCTCTACCTCCGTGGCGAGGGAGCCGCTCGTCCCTGGCCTCCTCTGCTTTGCCGGGGGATGTTTCCCCGCACGCAGACCCTGCACCTTTGGTTGGCAGGGTTGGCGCGTTGCGGCGGGCGAGAGGCGTCAAACCCCGCGGTCCTTGGGGGGAGAAGGTATCAGGAGTCAGGGGCTGAGCCGTGGCCGAGCGCAGGCGGGCGGCCGGCGATGTGTGTGGCATTCCTGGGCGGCTGTAGCGATGGATGCGGCCAGTGGAGGTCACTCGTTTTCTGGGAATTCCCCGTTTCGGATGCGAGCGGTTTTTTATTTTTCCTTTGACTCGTTCGGGCTGTCTCGTTTCGAAATAATCTGGAGATTAAAGATGCGTTATCAGCCGAGAACCAAAGCGGGGTTCGGATTTGTCGGGACACCAACACGGTGTAAAGTGTTGTAAACTTTGATTAATCTGCTCAAGGACTCCGGGGGGGTCTCTGAAGGCAGTTTTTCAGCCGAAAGGAGCCGTTTTACCCAACACAGATGTAGTGACGTGCAAAAAGAAGTTGGCAGAGTCTAATTCATCTCTTAATTACTCTCTGGGTGATGTTTAACGTGGCCCCGTTGGCTTTGGCCATCGGGGGGCACTCGGGCTCTGTGCATCCCCCGCCTCCCCCCTGCCCAAACCAATCCTGACCCCAATCCAAACCAATCCCCCCTGCCCAAACCAATCTCTGCTTGTCTCCGAGGAGAGTTCCCAGAGGTTTGGGGCTGGGAGAGCTCAGGAGATGCACAGATGCATTTCTCCTGGAAATACAGAGAAAGTGGCACTGTGTGGGTCTGGATTCCTGAGAGGGGCACCCAGAATCCAGCCAGGATCTGATTGTTTCATCCCCCCGACGTACTCTGTTGTCAGATGGCTTCCGTAAGAAGCTGGCTGAGAATTCCAGCCCGATTTTCCCCTGTCACAGCTGTTTCTGTGAGCTTTGTTTCCTCCCCCTGAGCCCCCAGCTGTGGCAGAGGCAGCGATGTTGTGGTGGCGATGCCCTGCCAGGTTTGTGGGGAGAGGCACCAACATCTGCCCGCTGAGGACAGAAGGAATAGTGAATTTTTTGGCAGTGCCCCTGCTCTCCTGCACAGCTCCCTCACAGCGCTGTGATGTGTCTTTGTGTTAGTGGGGTTTTCTGTTTCAGCCTGGTGGATCTAAACAGAGAATGGTCTCAGACACAGCTTGATAGAAATCTCTGTATCCTAAAATAAAGGTCATGCTGCTTACAGTGTAATTACTGAAATTCAATGTTATTACTCCAATTCCAGTGTGATGAATGGACTTTTGAGTCTATACTGACTCTGTAAATGTGTGTAGTAGATGGACTGTATATATTTGGCTTTCCAGGGTGGGGAAATCTCTTGGCTTTTGGGATTTCCCAAATTTCTTTGGTGTCTTTTTCACTCGACACTTAAAAATAGAGGTTCAACAGGTGCTTTAGCAAAAAGGTAATCTGGTCAAAGTAAAAAATTTTCTTCTGTTTTCCAGCAATCCCCCTCAATTAACGTGCCTCTTGTTGTCCTGGAATTTTCCTCTTAATATTAATTTTCCGTATGGAGGAAAAAAAAAATATTTTCTTGGAGCTTTTTAATTTCTTACTGTTGCAGCATCTTCAATACAAAAAAAAAAAAAGCCTGTTTCATCAGAGAAATGGAGAGATTAAAAGGCCCTTTGAAGTGAAACTGGTTTGGGTTTTTTTCTTTGTTAGGGCCTGGGTTGAGTTTGGAATTATTTTAGGGGAGAAGCAAAAGTGTAAATGGCTCTGGGAGGGTCAGGCCGGGGGATTAGTCGGGGTGGTGGAAGGGGCCTTGCTGCGTTTGCACCCCGGACGTTCCCGGCGGGCTCTGTGGTCATTGTGTGCTCCCTGCTCGCTGCAGCTGCATCTCACCGGCTTCACCCGCTGCTCCAGCCCTAATTCCAGGATTTATTCCCTGTTCCCCAGCCCCTGGCAGCGTTTTCCAGGCTCAGTTTGGGGGAGCTGCCATTTCCCGCCTGGCCTCTCCGACGTCCTCGCTCCGTTTGCCGTATCCCCGCGGCATTTTCCTGTGCCCACGGCTCCTTGCTGGCTCCCTGCTCCCTGTGTCCCTCTCTGGGCATGGCTGTGTCGTGCCAGCGCCCGGCTCTGGGCTGTCTGGGGAGTGAACCCCATTCCACGTGTGGTGGATCAGCCCTGGGAGGATGAACCCCAGTGAAGGGATGGTGTTGGGTAGGACACAAACACCTGTCTGCCCCTTCCCCTGTCTTTCTCTTTGTGGGAAGCTGGCTTGGCAGTGGGAAGGTCTCCAGACCTTCCTACAGCCACGGTGGTCCTTCTCCATGAGACCACCAGCCTTTGGCTGTGCCTGGAGGACCAAATCCTGCAGCTCTGGGTGGTCCTGCACTGGTGGTCCCTGGTGGTCCTTGGCAGGGTGTCGGTGTTGGGCCCCAGTCACTGACCCACCGGCGTTTGCTCTAGGATTGAAGCATGGAGAGAAGTGGGACAAAAAGTCCCTCCTGGGGAACCCCCTGGCATGGCTGAATAACAGAACCCCCTGCTCCCTTCCCAGCAGTGTGGCCAGAGGGGAAGCAGTGGCTGCTGCTGCTGCCTGAGCTCCTGCTCAGCCACTGGGACCTGAAATGGTTCCCATGCCAGCTGCCCCAGGAGGCACCTTGCCAGCTGGAGCTCTCCAACGAGTGGCTTTTTGCTCCACACCCAGGGGAGAACAGCACAGCACATGGAGCACCTCCTGGGGAATGCTGAGGGTCAGGAGATCTCACCCAAGGGAGCAAGAGTTTGAGGTGTTCAGTGTATTCCAGAGGCTCCGGCTTCAAATGCTCGCTGGGAATTCTGTTGAGGGAACGTCTTTGAAGGAGAAGCTGGGCTGTGAGGCAGTGTGGGGTTTGGCTTGGAATAAAAGGGAAAGGCACTGGGATGGTGCACTCAAGGAACGTTGGAGAAACATTTAGAGCCCAACATTTTATAGTTTCTTACTGAATACATTAATAATTAGCGGTATCACTGTGAGTACTTCACTGGTGCTGTCACTTGGTTCCCATCTTGGTGGAACCTGGGCTGGGTTTAATGTTCTGGGAATTTCTGTCCACAGAGAGGGAGCCTGTGTGCCAATGGCATTCACAGCCTGAGGAGAAGGAACGGGATTTGAACAGTGTGAGCTTTCTCTGGGTTAAAAGGAAGAGTGGCTGCACCCTGGTAGCTGCAATGTATGAAACTCTCTGCTTTACGTGTGGCTTTCCAGCTGCAATCCCAAATTCTGACTGCCAGGGAGCAACACGAGCAAGGAATCATCCCTGCTTTTTTTTTGTCTCCTTCACAGATGCCTCCACAATGTTGAAATGTTTTTAACTCCCCACTTTAAGGACTTCTGTATCGGCTGCCAGGTTTTTCCATCAACCACAGCAAATGGCAGGACATTTCAGAGAGCTGACTGAGTCCTGTTGTGGCCGTGGCCACAGCTTCCAGCTGCACCTTGACATTGGCTTATATTTCACTGCTTGGCCCAGTGATGGCCCAAATATCTCCTATTTGATCTTCCTTATTAAAATCAGCTGCAGGTTTATTTTTAGGGCTTCTTGCAGGGCCGTTGCTGTAACAGTTAATTCTCCCCCATCGTTGCCCCCCGTGTGATTATTCCCCAGCCCCAACACAATGCACGCGCTGCACACAAAAGATCAAAATGATTCCAGCTTGTTTGAGAGATTCAAAAGGGCCTGTGATGCTCCAGACACAAGAGCAGCCATTTACCAGAGCAGGCTCGGGCTGCACACACATCAAGGTAGATCAAAGGCAGCGGAGATTGCACATTTCCATGGGGCCGGGGGACAGCCGGGAATCGGGAATCGCGGGTCCGCAGGAGCATGCAGGGAGGAGAAGGGAAGGAAGGAAGCGCAGGAGCAGCACTGGGGTGCTTTCATTTTCGTTTGGATTTTGTCTTTACGTACTCTGTGTGCTCTGGAAGGCTGCAAAAGCTCGACAGGGCCCTGCTCCTTTGTACCTGGATTCAGTGCTGGTGTAGATCAGTGCCGTTACCTGGGAATGAGTCCAGGAACAACTGCACCAGTGTTCCTGCTGCATGTGGATTCCTCCACCTTTTAGGTGAAGAAACCCTCGATAAAATAGTTATTAAAAAAAAAAAAAAGTAGTTACAAAAGTTACTGATATTTTTTTAAAACGATCTCACAGTATTTTTTAAAAAGTCACTTTTAATCTGTGACATTGTGCTGATTATTTGAAATCTTTTACAGGACGGAGACGCGGAAGGAGAAAGTAACTGCCATAAAATCCAAAGGTAAGAGACAAGTGTTACACTACTGAAAATCAGTGTCTTGTGTAATTTATACTGGAAGAGCCCTCCCACAACTACGTTACGACCTGTATAAAGTATGGAGACAGGAAAGTGTGGAATTGCCCTGTCTCAACACAGGAGCCAGCAGGAAGCTGAGGAGAACAAATTCTAGGACAGAGAGGAGGTGTTTGTGGTGCAGGTGGTGTGGAAGGAGTCAAGATCTTTGCAGGGTTTAGTCAAATGACTGTGAGCTGCAAGTGGAGCAAACCCAGAGAAGGAAAAGCCTGAGGTTTCCTTGGTTTTCCCACAGCAGGGCCACAGCAGGACATGGGTGCAGCTGGATGGTTTTGTCCATTGCCAGGCTGGTTTTGTTCTGAGTTGGTGTGTGGACCCTGCACGTTTTCGCTCCCCAACATTCCAGTTCTCCCTTTTGCCCACCCCAAGTCCCTCAGGGGCCTGCAGACACCTCTAGCTGAGCCTCCTGCCAGCGAGGCAGCGCGGGGAGCCCTTTGCCTGGAGCCCCACTCCAGGTGCTTGGCAGCTGGAATGGCACAGTCCTAGAGGCGTGGCACTGAGCCGAGGTACGGATGCCATCAGCAGTGGCTGCTTTGGTGCCACTTGAAAGGCTCTCACATCCCCAGCCCCTTTCCTGGAGCCGTTCTGTGCGTGCGGGAGCGAGTGCGGGGCTCGCTCTGATGTTCCCGGCGGAGCACAGCCCTGCGGCCCAGGGGGCCGGGATGGAGGATGAAAGATGCAGCTGCTGCATTTGTAGATAAGGTGTTTGTGGAGCTGGTGCCGTCAGAGGCCTTAGCAGGGCCTCAGACACAAGCTGCAGTGTGTGTGTGAGCGTGACAGCCTTCCTCCCTCTGCCGCCTCATTCCAGGCGTTGCGGCTCCCGCACTGCCTTTGGAGAGCCAGCAGCCTCTGGAATGGTTGGGAACAGAGAGCACAGCCCTGTCAGCCGCTGCAGCCTTGACTTCAGGTGCCACACTTCCCACTCTGTTTTATCCCCGGGTCAAATGAATTTACATATTGAGAAATCTCTCGGGCACTCTGAATTGCAGGGGGGTTTCTGTTGATGTCAGGGAAAGGGTTTGCCAGTTCCCAGAGCTGTCAGTTAAAGCCATGTCTTCTGTGGAGATCCGGCCTGCCCGGGTCTGATCTGATCTCCAAGTGGTGATTTTTCGCTTGTGACGTCACTGCCATGTTTGTGCCAACTCTGCGATGTCATGGCCCGCTGGTGACTTCACCGCGGGGTCAAGTAGCAGCGGGAGAAAGGGGAAGAGAATAGACAAAGCTGCAATTCAGGCAGCAGCTGGTCAAGTAAATTGGTTGGAGTGGAAATGTTCTGCCCAGCTACCTTGAGGCACAATGGAGTGGGAGTGCTGAATGAAGCCGCTGTCCGGGCACAGCCGCTCTGCCCCGGGCACCGTGCGGGGCCGGACACACAACCTGGGCTGGGGGCTTCAGACTGCTCCTCCTCCATCAGCCACAGGGCCTGTGACAGAGGGCACCCCCGTGGAAAGGGTTTTACTACTGTGGTTTCTGTGTCCTCCCCCGCAGCGTTCTGGGGCGAATCGGACGACAGCAGCTCTGAGCTCGAGGCCGCCCTGCGCCCGCAGACCCACAGCGCCCAGTCAGACGACTTCGATGACTTCTATGCTTGAGATTCCCTGCTGGCTTCTGGGGAGCAGCAGAAGCATTGTTTCAGAGCCCACTCACACTCACAGTGAGTGTGCTGTGGGCTGAAGCGCTGCTCGTCACTTTACGGGCAAAGGAAATGTAAATACAAAATAAACATGATAGGTCCTACACGCTGTACATGTGCTCTGTCTGACCTGCTCTGACAGTAACCCTGCCCCCTGAGAACCCCCTCCTGAGGCTTGTCTGCACTCCACTGTTTGGACTCCAGAGCTAGACGTGGTTTGGAAAGCAGCAGACGAGCATTGTGGGTGCGCAGACAGGCACTGCCGGGGCGGGCTGGCTTGTTTGATCTTTATCTTCTTCTGCGACAGATCAAGAAGAAGAAATGCATAAAATGTCCATTTGTAATTCAGCACATTTTGGAATAGAGCAGCGTTTACGTGTGTAGAGCCCCAGTGCTTTCCTGCTTTTCCCTGCTTTGTGAAATCTGTGCTGGTGCTGCTGTGTGGACATCACAGTAATTGGATGACTCTAGGAGCTTCATGCATTTTTAATTTCCTTCTTTTCATTCCTTTTATCTAAAATTAAGTTCATTAAACATGAGATTTTCTTTCGAAAGGAAGAAACCAGGGGACATATTAAAAAAAAAGCTGTTCATCATGATGACAAGTTCAAAAGCAGAAACCAGCACCCCAATTAAACTGTGCTGTGCTGCAGCCCCACGTCTGCCACAGCCACCAATCTCCACACCCTGTCCCTCAAAAACAACTTAAAAATGGTACATTTAATTTAATAAAAACACTTGGGCTGAGAGCTCAACAGTTTGAAATAATGGCTCACAGAAAGCTTGGAAGTGAGCAGAAACCCTTGGTACAGCTGGCTGCTGTGGGTTACAGTCCAGCATTGGTGAGGGGGCAGCCTGGAATGTTCTGGGATTTGGGAAATCAGCTGCACCAAGGATGGAGCCAGGTGAGTCCAGATGAGGTTTTTCCTTGTGCGCTGCAGCAGCATCGCCTGGGAGAGCTGAATCATGTCTGAACCCAGCATGTGAGGGCTGGCGTGTCATCACTCCTCACTGCCTTTTCCTTATCATCCCTAATTCCTGGTAACTCACTCTGGATGGTCCTACCCATCTGCAAATGTAAGCTCCCCAGTATCCCAGCACAGACTGGCTGTGGGTACGGGATGGCTCAGGCAATGTCAGCCCAAGGTTCAGCTGGAAAAGTCTCTCCAGCAGCCCGTGCTGCCGCGTGACATTGCCTCGGATCTGCGGCGTCTGTGCAGCTTTAAGCTCTTCCCGAGCGATTCCCGGCTGTTGATGTCAGCCCGCTGTATATCTGCTGGCATGACACCAGCCTGTGGGGTTTCCATCCCTCAGTCCGGCTCAGCCCCCGCCGTGTGGCCCATGACAGGTGACGGATGGCTGCGGGAGCCGAGCACGGGCAATCTCTGCCTCTCGGTGTCGGAGCGATAGCCGAGTTCCTCCGCAGCAGCAGCAGCATTTGTGATGCTCTTATTGTGCACAGGCTCATTAGATGCAAAACATCCTGCCAGTCAACTTTGCTCCGCTCCTTCACAGCTGTCACGCCGCAGCCAGGGACGATGGCAGGTGACGCTGACGGATGAAGGGAATGGAATCAATACAGCCCGGGCAGATTTCCATCGGCACGCCACTCATCCCTGGAAAATACCCTAATGGGAAGCCTTCCCTGCTCCTGTTCGCGGTGACACGGCGCTCCGTGCGCTTCTCATGGACACACAGTTCGGAGGTGGGGCCCGGGCTAGTGCCCTGGCGTGGCTGCTGATGCTGAGACCAACTTTTCAAGGAGTTGTTTGTTGCAGCATTAATTATTCCAGCACTTGTTTACCCAAGTAATTATGAGATAAGACGATCGCGTTTCATTTGCGTCCCGCCAGCCTTCTGTTTTTCTTTGGCATTATCAGAAAAACAACTGATTGCCCATCAATACAAACCAAATGTTAATGCTAAGCTGCCATACTCCGCACGAAATTCCAGGACGAGAAGCACTACAATAGGAAGCTTCAATCAGGGAACTGTTTTGTAAGGAACAGATAAAGGACAATCTTTAGCTGATACCACAGGTGTGGTGCCACTACAAAGTTGCTGGGGAAATTTATTCAAGTCACAGATTTTATTGAGAGGAACGACAACAGAAAACGGCTTAACAACAGCCAAGTGAGGATAAGAATAATGAGAGACACAATATTGGGTTAATTTGTTCTACAGAGAATTAGCCCAGTACCAAGGTTCCCCTCCGCTCCCCAAATTGGCGGCATTGACTCAACAAGCACTGCTGAGATTTTGTTATTTTTGTTAATGATTCCCGGGCTGCTTTTCCCTGTCCTCGCCCCTGTCCCTGCCCTCCTGACAGAGCTGCTGTGCGGCAGCGGGACACGGCGGAGCGCCAAATCTGCCTCGTGTTAATCCCGTTTAATACCCGAATGTTTAATTCCATTTCGGCGCCGTCAAACAGCCACAAATTAATAGTATTTGCTTATGCCACGGGCAGAGCGAGGGGATGGGGGCTCTTTGCCTCGTGCCGCTGTCGTGGATCACATGGAGCCATTTCACACCGGCTGCGTCTGGAAACGTCCCCTTCTGAGGGGACAGAGCGGCCGTGCCCTGAATCGATTTTGGTGTTGCAAAATGTGGAGTATGTCAAGATTATCTTAAGTCAGGATGTTCTCTGTTGTTTGATCTTTGTATACTTTCGAGCCTCATCAGCAAGAAAGGAGACCTGGTCAGTGGGACAGGCAGCAGCTGCATCCCTCAGTGAGGGCATCCAGGAACTAACAAGTTTTAGGGATACAGTAAATCAAGATGTTAACGTCTGTCTATGTATGCATTATTAACTTGGCGAAATACTCAAGGTCTGCGTGTCCTACAGCTGAACTATGTTCACTGTAATACTAAAAATCACGCCTACAGGTCGAAAAAGACCCTGCGCAGGTGAAAAGGACGCAGGGAAGTTGATGTGACTCGCGTAACTTGCATGAAAATTACTGATCAATCCTAGTAGAGGGGCTGTGCTTGGGAAGTTACTAACTCCGGCTTTTTGCGTGTAAATAACGGCACATTTGTGGAATACACCGAGCACTCGGGGTTGGGCAGCGCTGAAATAAATCACCAATGTCTCTGCCATGTGTCGTTTACTGGCTCGTTGGGCACCCCTGCCGTGTGCTGCTGCCGCCCGAACCGCCCCACGGCGGCAGCCCGCGCTTGGCTTTTATTAGCACGGGTCTAACGGAGGGTGTTTTTCCTGACAAACTGCCTGTTCAGGGCTGTGGGGCAGCGGTTCCCCCCC
>NW_020884911.1:543461-555664 GCF_003945725.1 Corapipo altera
GGGGGGGGGGGGGGGGGGGCTTTCGGTGCCGGTGGAAGCGGCCCCGGCGCAGGGGGAGGCACCGGCAGATTCACTCCACGAGCGCCGCTGGAGCACCGGGCACATGGAGCGGCGGGAACGGGCAGCGGGGATGGACGGGCAGCGTGGGACAGCGGGGATGGACGGGCAGCGTGGGACAGCGGGGATGGACGGGCAGCACGGGACAGCGGGGATGGACGGGCGCCTGGAGCAGGGAACCGGCTTTCTCCCGCCGTTTCCCGGTTTCCGGCCCGTTCCCCGGGATCCCAGCCCTTCCCGGCGCGGTGGGCTCTGCCTCTGTGCAGTCCTGGGCAGGAAAAGCAGGATCCTGTGGCAGTGTTTTGGGTTGAGCGGGGAGCAGTGGCGGTGCTGTTTGCCGTTTCTTGTGTGTTGTTCCTAGTTCCTGCTTTCCACAGCTTTTTTTTTTTTTCTGGGAACTGGGAGCTGCAGCGAGCTCCGGGACTTGCTGGAAACACAAGTGCGGCTGCCTGTCTTGGGAAGAGGGAGGAAATGCAACGGAAATGGTTAAAAACAGTTTGAGGGGCTGGGAGCGTCTCGGTTTCCCGGAGACCTCCCTGTTTGCAGCAACATAAGTGCCAGGGTCCTGCTGGGGATGTGGGATCGGGAGAGGGCGTGCCAGAACACGAGGGAGGGCAGGGATGGGACACTGGAGAAGAAACTGGGCTGTCCCTTGGAGCTGCAGGGGGTTCGTGGGAGATCAGAGATCCCCACTGTACACATGGCAATCTGCCTCCTGGGGCTCTCAGCCTCCCGGAATAACTCGCAGCTGGGTCATTTCCATGTCTTACTCGTTATTTTATCAGTCTTTTATTTCATGTCTTAGTCGTTCTGCAGCTTCCTGCTTTACCCTGGCGCTTTATTTTTGGAATACCCCCACGAACCCAGGACATCACACTGCATCCAGGACTCAGAACAAGTCTAGGCTTGTGCTCTGTAACGTCGAGCAGCCTCAGGAGTTTTTGTCTCATTGCTGGTGTTTCCTCTGTGCAGGAGAAACCCCTCCTGCCCGAACACAGAGCTGATTTTTCCAAAGGCATGCTGTAAAATCTGGCTTTCCGTGGCAGCAGGAGGTGGTTTTGGTGAAGGCTCAGCCCCAGCCTCGCTGCTGGGTCCCGCAGGTGCCTTTCAGGGCAGTAAGGCAGCTGGAATTATGTCTGTTTGCATGTTTTTATTAGGCTGGTTGCTTAGGGGCACATCCCTGCAGCCACGGGAATGTTGTGCCGTGCCAAGGGAGGCGGTGGGAGGGGACAGGGAGGATGGAGGGGTCTCCCTTCCTCTGCAGCCTTTGAGTAGCTGCCCCGTGGTGGCTTTTCAGTGCCCTGTTACCCCAGGGCTAACTCAGAGTGTTTCTGAGCAGACAGATGCCAGAGTTCTCGCTTTCCAAACAGCTTTTCCCATGCGCTTTTCCAGATACTTTGTATTCTCTCTGGCCGGGTTGTGCTGGCTGAGTTCTGCCCTTCCAAACGCTGCCTTGGGAAGTTCAGGTCTCTGCTGCTGAGCCTGTGCCTCCTCTGCCTCCTCCTTCCTCGGGAGAGCTGTGCCTCACCCTGGGGAAGCACCTGGGAAGGGGATGGTGTGGGAGCAAGGTGGAGGAGAGAAGGGAAGAGAGGAATTCCGTGTTGAGGCTGCACGTGTGCCCTGCCTGCAGCAGGTTTCCAGGTCGCTTTTAGTGTTCAGTTCTGTGCTTTTCAGGGTGTTTTTGCTTTTCAGGTTCAAGCAGTGAAGCAGAGTCAGAGATTTGGTTAAAACTGTGAGTGACTCTGGTGGTTTTATTGCCTCTCTGGGTGTGAGGTGTGAAGTTTATTTTGCCTGTGAATTTTTAACAGGTGGATAATTAAGATCTAAGTGTTTTTCTGGGGAACTATTCTAGAAAAAAAGGTGGGGTTGGGGCTTAAAAGTTTCCCTCAGTTCTGAGCTCCTGTGAGTTCTGGCTCTGATCTGAGCTGCCATGGCAGCACTGGTTGTTCTGCTGCTGTACCAAACTCCTGGGGGTTGTTATCCCTGAGGGGGTCTGTCCTGAGGGTTGGGGATCCCTCAGTTTAGGGGCTGTCATGGACATGGTGCCATGTTCGTGCCTGCTGGAGATCCTGCTGTTTCTGGATAACTCTTTGAGAGCTGTCATTTAAAAGCAGCCCCAATTTAAACAGCAAATACACCTGTAACAGTTGGGTGGGCAGGGGACTCACCTTTTTCATCACACTGGTAAACATTTAGCTGAATCTCTGTGTAATCAAAGCTGCTCTCCTGTTCAGGTAAAACAAAGGTTTGTGCAGATCTGGTTTTACTGATTAGGTCCTTTTTGCTGATCTTTAATAACTGAGCTGATAACAGCCCGAGTTCTTTCTGTTAAGATGAATGCAAAGGCACAACAGCTTGTTTTGGGCTGAGTTCGAGTTGCAGTAACTGCAGTGACAGCTGCTGGTCCCTCCCTCTCGGTGCCTTGTTCCTACTCAAGAGCACGTTGCAATTACAGCCAGGATAAATCGTGTTCATTAACATTTTTTGTATTCAAATCTGGCCATAAATCTGAGAGCAGAGCAGGACAGCGGGGAGAAGCTGTAGTTTGTCTTACTGTAGATGAATTTAAGCTTCTCTCACGATGTAATCAGCTCCGTGTGTGTTTTAGGATTGCCATAAATCTCTCTAATCAGAAATTTTGTATCTCCCGGTAGCTTGTCTCTTTGAAATATTAAAAAGTTGATCCTTGTTCTCTTACCTTGCTAGATTAATCAGATTTAAGAAAAAGAAATAATCTTCTTCTTAAGCTGAGCAGGAAGAATGAGAGGGAGATCTTGAAGATAATAAAAAAATCCAGGAGAGAATATTCTTAATCAAATTGATACGAATTAATAAAGCTGCAACTAAAGTATCATGTTTGAAGATCTGTTTTCAATGGTTTCAAAAGAGGCTGTAGATTAGAAGTGAACAGTTTAGTTATATCACAAGAGATATCGCTGCCAGATACTTAAACCTTCTACAAGGCTGTTACATGAAAAACCTGTTGGGTTTGTGGGGCTGTGCAGATGGAAAGTGGCTGCTGAAGGCTCTGAACGAGATCACACTTACTGTGCTTTGCCCTGGAGACTGGCAATCGGGTCTGTGGCAGGGCGAGTTTGTTTTCCATATCACGTGGTTGCAAGCCTTTGATGTCCCCTGAATCCCATTGGGGCAGCTCGGGCAGGAGGATGGGGTGGGGGATCAAGTAGAACCCAAGTGTTAGAAAGATGTGAATTAGCAGAAATTTCCCATCTTTAAAATAGGGGGGTTAGCGTTCAGTTATTTAAAAATGACTTCACAGCTTGCCCTGAAGGAATTCCACACACCTGTGGCTGTGAGAAATGCAAATAACAAATGAAGACTTATGTTGCTTTAGAGGATTTCATTTTGGCCTTTTGAGACAAGGATAAGTTCAGTCAGTTCGTGCCTCAGAACATGCCATTCCTGTTTTAGCTTTGCTTTATGCCAGGCTGTTCAAGAGCACGCTTCATTCCACCTCTGTGGGATGTTCCAGCCACAATTTCTCTGGAAATCATGGGGCTTTTCCTTGCTCAGGTCGTGTCTCTTCCGTGCTATTGGGGTTTAATCCGGTGCCTTATGTATGTGGCTGGAGGTGTTGCCTTGAAAGGGAGAGGGAGTGAGAAGGGAGAGGGACAGGAGAATCAGTGCTAATTGCCTTCTGACCAAACTAACAAAAAAACCCAGTACAAACAAACCACAAACCCAACAACAACAAAACCCCAAACAAAACAAACAAACCCAAAATTATGGTGAGGAAGCAAAATTGACCGTGGTTGAAGAATCCAGTGCTGGAGTAGCCCAGGAACAGAGGTGGCTCAGGGGGGTTTAGGGTGATGAGAAGTTCACGTGGCATTTCCCATCTGCACTGTGACCCGAGTTCCACATTCTTGGGGCAGTAGAAAGAGAACCCAGGAAGAGGCGAAGTGTTAGAGGGACGAAGGCAATGTCTGGATTTCTGGATTTTGTTTAGCACTTCAGATCTATCCACAGGCAAGCTGGGAGGCAGGAGTTGAAGACTTCAGGGCTTTGAGCATCTCTGTGCTTCTGATGGTCGTGAGGAAAGGAAAGATGTAAAGACCCAAGGTGGAGGCTTGGCTGGGGGATCTGAAAGGATCTCTCCTTGTGGAGCAACCAGTGTGCTCCTGGCAGTAAAAGGAATTGCTGTCTGGAGCAATACGAGATGTGGAAACTTCTCTTTTCAGCATGAGTTAACAACTCTGCCATAACTCATCATAACATTTTCTGG
Source organism: Corapipo altera (assembly GCF_003945725.1). Lineage (NCBI taxonomy): Eukaryota > Metazoa > Chordata > Aves > Passeriformes > Pipridae > Corapipo > Corapipo altera. The sequence goes on from NW_020884911.1 coordinate 547,765, forward strand.
TTGTGCTGGTTTACAAACAGCTTTTTAAAAGAAGGGCTGTTTAATAGTGAAAGGTGCAGCTTCAAGTGATCATGTGAGCACTTGTTGCTATCTTTTTCTTCTACTGCCACTGAAAAAAAAAAGAAAAGAAAAAAGACTTTTTTGAGCCTGTGCATTCACAGCTCCTGGTTATTGGTACTGAAACCTTTGTCCCGACTGCACCCCCAGGCTAAGGAGTGCAATGGAGTCAAGGTTCCCATCGACACCAGCAAGCCCAACCCCAACGAGGTGGAGTTCGATAACCTCTACCTGGACATGAACGGCATCATCCACCCTTGCACGCATCCAGAGGACAAGTAAGGCACTTCTCTGTCTCTTTCCACGTAGCTTGTCTCTTCAGTGACAGCATTCCAGTCACTGAATTGAATGCCCCTGTGTTTCAGGCCAGCACCCAAAAACGAGGATGAAATGATGGTGGCGATTTTCGAGTACATCGACAGGATCTTCAACATCGTGAGGCCGAGGAGGCTCCTCTACATGGCCATAGATGGAGTGGTAAGGACTGACACATCTCCTTTCCAGCTGTAAGGTCAGGGTAGGTGCCATCAGGTCTCGTAAGATCCTTCGGGAAACGGTGTTCTGAAATGAAAAGCTGTAGGTAAAACAGACTGTTAATTGAATTTTGGTGAGTGTAATCAGTAGTACCCCTGGGGTTTGTTATCCTGTAGGAGCTGGCTGATGGAGTCTGCTGCAGCCTGAGCTTTGCTGGGAACTTGTAAAAGGTAGTAACACTCTGAGACTACTTCTGCTCCTCCGTTCTGTGGCTTTAGGAATAATTTACACCACAGGCTGGGAAGGACCAGAGCAGCTGGTTTGAGCAGCTGCACTTCAGATGGGCGGTGATGGAGTTGTGGTGTGGAATATTTCACAGCCCTAGGGGACCTTTGGGGCTGGAAGCTCGTCTTTCTCCCCACCTGATCCTCATCTCCCCTCGGTACCTAGAGCCCTGGAATGGTTTGGGTTGGAAAGGACCTTCAGGCCCATCTCATTCCTTTTTTTAGGCCCCACGTGCCAAAATGAACCAACAGCGCTCAAGGAGATTCAGAGCGTCCAAGGAGGGCATGGAGGCTGCTGAAGAGAAACAGAAAATAAGACAGGAAATTCTGGCCAAAGGTGAACCAGCGACCGTGTTGGAGGTTTTCTGATGAGAATCACCTTGTTTTGAAAGATTCAGTAAGGTTTAGAGGAGGGATGTCTCTGCACTGCTGGGAGAAGGAGGGGATAACAAGCCTGCAGAAGGCTGGATCAGTGTTCTCCAATGTTAAGAACTAAGATAAAACAAAATGTCACTTTTTTTTCTTCTTCTGTCTCCTGCCTGAAATGAATCTGTGTTGAGTGCTCTTAATTCCTTTTGAAAATAAATTGAACAGAAGAGCAGGGATAAATGTAGTGAGGAAGCAACCAAAACCCTTGTGGAAGGAAGTACACATTTGTAGGGCTCGATGCAAGGAGTGTTGAGGCTTAAAAGCAGGGATCAGATGGAAATACTCCTACACAGGGATAATGAGCTGCGAGCAAGGGTAGTTACTTGACAGTGGAAACTCTAAATTCAGTGAGGAAACAAAAGTCAGAGCAACTTTCTGAGGGTGATGGTGACATGGCTGGAGTGAAAGGGGAATGTGTAGCAGTGTTTGCTGAAGTCATGTTTGTAGATGTACTGACACCTCAGACTTGGAGATGAAATAATGGTGAGAGCTGGTTTAAATTTGGTTTGTGGGTGTTGGGTTTTTTTTTTTTTTTTTTTAAGAAACTGATTTCAGTGAGTTAATTGTTACCTGGGGAGCCATGTGGGGTTTTATCATGCAGAAATGTTTTAAATGGTCCACGCTGATCTGACTCTGCTCCCTGTTTCTGCTGCTCCAGGTGGATTTCTCCCTCCAGAAGAAGTGAAGGAGAGATTTGACAGCAACTGCATTACCCCGGTGAGTGACCTGGCACTTCACCCAGCAATTGCCAGTGTCTGAGTGAAGGTTTCATTTATTTCCCTCCCACCCCTTCCAGGGGACGGAGTTCATGGACAATCTGGCGAAATGCCTGCGCTATTACATCGCCGACCGCCTCAACAGCGACCCGGGCTGGAAGAACCTCACCGTGAGTTCCCAGCTTCCTACTTGAGAGGAATGAAGGAGCTGTTTGGGCTGGACTGGGATCTGACTGAAGAGCAGAAATTTACCAGATTTATCTCTTTGGCCTGGCTCTGTGCTTTTATTAATAATGGGCCGACTCGCATGTCCTGCTGTGACTTCAGAGACCATTTCGTCCTGATAACTCCATCTCCCAGCACCATTTGCTTTGATTTCACTGGAGAGCAAAGAGGAGGTTTGCCAGTAGAAGCCACAATTTGACATAATGGGAGACAGGGCTTTAGGAATACTTTTGCTTCTTTTGGGGGAAGCGTCAAGGTACATTGTAGATGTCATTTTTGCACTGTTTCTTTTTTCTAACTGCTCCCTCAGTGGGCTGCGTTTTCTCCCTTGCTCTGATGATGGATGGCAGGCAATGAAAATAATACATGTCAGCTTGCTTGCCTTTCTGGACTTGGAGATTTTCTCTTGCTCTCCTCAAGCACTCCACTCCCACCGAGTTCTGTTTCTGACAGCCCTGTGTTTGCTCTGTATGAGGGGGCAGAGGATTCAGTTAATGCAGCTGCCTGTGCTATTTGCCATGAGTTGACTGTTCAAGTGGCCTAATTAGAGGGCAGTTGGCTCTGCTTGATTCCCTCCATCAGACCTGGGTTTTTATAAATGCTAATGCTTTATTAAGCTAGTGCTTAATAAATGCTTATGCTAAGAATTGACGTCAGGGTGAGGAGGGGTCTGCTGTGATCATGTTTCAGGGCATCCATGAGTTGAGAAGATCCAAAGGGAAGCAGACACGTGTGTGCTTCATCTCTGAGTTCTCTAGTGCCTGTTTCATTGCCCTGGTAATTTATCAGGAAACAAAAATACTGCCTGATCACTTCAGTGGGGTTTGAATCAGTATGTCACCTTCATCCTGGAACTGGAGGGGAAAAATGAATGACTGTTCATTGGTTCCAGGCTCTTAAATAATTTCATTTTGAGATAGTTGAAACTGCAGATTAGAATTTCAAGTGTTCATGAGTCAGGTTCTGTGTTCGGTGTATGAACTGCATGAGTTGTTGATTTTTACTGTGGCAGCATTAATTATTGACACAATTGGAATGTGTTGCAGGTTATTTTGTCGGATGCCAGTGCTCCTGGTGAAGGGGAACATAAAATCATGGATTACATTAGGAGACAGAGAGGTAAAATTCAAATAAATGTGAACCTTTTGTTTTAAATTAAGGTGTGGCCAATAATAGTTTGTTTTACATGACTTTGACTAAATGTAATTTTCTTTTGTACAGCTCAACCAAATCATGACCCAAACACTCACCACTGTCTGTGTGGGGCTGATGGTGAGTTCTCTCTTGCTAGAAATGTGTCCTGCTAAGCTTTCTTGTGCTGTTCTGGGATTGAATTGGACTGTGTCTCACTTGGGAATGTGTCAATGATCCGGTGGATTTGTCAGTTTTGGAAAGCTGTGTGTAATGGATGGGGAAGGGTCCAGCCCTGCCCACAGCTCCCCGGGGTTGTCCTGAGGGGGTGGTTTGTGGGTAAAGAACATTGGTGTGTTCACACTTGCTGAAGGCAGAATCTGCTTTGCTACTAAAGTTGTGGGGTTTTGTTTTTTTTTTTTTTTTCCTTTTAAAGCTTAATACTGTTTATCTTTCATCATATTTTACTCTTTTCTTGATTGGTAGCTGATCTGATTATGCTTGGCTTAGCTACACACGAACCAAACTTCACTATAATTAGGGAGGAGTTCAAACCAAATAAACCCAAGCCGTGTGCTCTCTGTAACCAGATGGGTCATGAGGTTAAGGATTGCCAAGGTTTGCCCAGAGAAAAACAAGGAAAGGTAAGAATTTTGCTATTTCTGGATATTTTTTTTTTAATCTGTAAGCTCATGTATAATGAGATCCTCAAATAGTTCTTGCTGTTGGTTTTGGCTGAACCATGATGCAAGTTGTTGTTGAAAATACCTGGCTGTCCTCTCAGAGGTGAAAATTGTACTTGTGCAGTACAGGAATATTATGCCAAAGCTGATATCCTCACTTGTGGTATTTTGGTTTTGGGGTTTTTTTTTCCACTGGTGAGAACAAATGATCAGTAACTTAACAGACAGGCAAAGCAGCAAAATGCATGCTTGGCACGAGGGCTTGGGAGCCTGTTCTTGTGGCCTTCTTAACTGCTTGGAAGTGGAGCTGGAGAAACTCTAAGGAGAGCTGGGGTGTGACGTGGCTCTCCTTTGGTTTCAGCACGACCAGTTTGCCGACACCCTTCCCGTGGCGGAGCAGGAGTTCATCTTCATCCGCCTGTGTGTCCTGAGGGAGGTGAGGTGGAGCTGTTACTCCAGCTGCTTCGTGTAACTAACGTTTTAAACTCCATGCAGCCTTTCCCAATGTCCTTTTCCACGTGTTGCAGTATTTGGAGAGAGAACTCACTATGGCCAGCCTGCCTTTCACGTTCGATTTCGAAAGAAGTGTCGATGACTGGGTCTTCATGTGCTTCTTCGTGGGAAATGACTTTCTGCCTCACCTGCCATCTCTGGAGATCAGGTAGATGAGGACTCATTTTGTTTTCCTGCAGGAATACTCCCTGTGTTTCTCAGTAACAGGAGTCTCACCCTTTGGTTTGTGTTTAGGGAGGGAGCAATCGATCGCTTGGTGAACATCTATAAAAACGTGGTGCACAAAACCGGGGTGAGAGCTTTTCCTTTGAAGACATCTGGGGGTTTGCTGCAGAACAGGCTTGTTTTTCAGCTCTGCTGTTCTCTAACCTGCAGGGGTACCTCACAGAGAGCGGGTTTGTCAACCTGCAGCGGGTCCAGATGATCATGCTGGCGGTGGGAGAAGTCGAGGACAGTATTTTCAAAAAGAGAAAAGACGACGATGTAATTTTTTTCTTGTTGTTACATCCTTGGAGTTTGGTTTTAATCATGTGCATTACTGTTAGCCTGGGACCCCTCCTTTAAGAGAATAAGGGGAAAAAAAGCCAAATTTTGTGATTTGTTATTCTGTGATTCTCAGTGATTTTTGACTGGAAAGAAGGCACTTGGAATTGAAATTACTGTGCCGGTGTTGGCAAAATGTTTGGCATATTGTTGCTCCAGCCTGCACCTCTCCTGGAAGTGGAAATGCCAATTAGATGTTCAGCTCTCAGGCCTGAGAATCACAGAATAAGAAATATCTTTCCCTGAGTCTCTTCTTTTTCTGTTTCTAGGACATTGATGTCTCTCCTATGTTTTTTTGGCAACTCTCCAGTCTGGGCACCGAGCTTGTGCCCTTTGGCACTGCTGGCACCCTGAACTGAGGCTGCAGCTAAACTCAGTACATCATTTAAACCACTACCAAAATTGTGGGGCTTTGAATACCCAGCTGCCTTTTTTCCCCCACATAGATTTTCAGGGTAGAGTAGAAAATTCCATCCCCTTTCTGTTGGATTTACAGACGGAAGGATTGTCCCACGTCTTATTCAGAACATTCCCTAAAAACCTCACGGTTTGGTCAGTTGAGGGTTGTAATGAAATGATTTCCCAAGAAATCTGTGTGTTTGACTGACTTTATTTCCCTTTATTCTTCATCTAGGATAACTTTAAAAGACGACAGAAAGAAAAAAGGAAAAGATTGAAGGTAAGTGCATTCCTTACCCGATGCAAAAACTAGCAAGAATTAAAATAGACACTTCAGGTTTGGGCAGGTGTGGTGGTTGGAACTGCAGGTGTTTCCTGGCCTGTGTGTAAGCCAGTTGAAAGTTAAAAAATTTAAAATTCTGTTATTGGGGCGAATTTTCTTACCATTCCCAGGATATTGTGGTATTTTAAAAACGGGCCTTGTACTTTCATTTCCACATAGCTCTGTTCTTGGATGGGGCACTCCAAGGAAGCGGAGCTTCCAAAACTGTCAGGGCATGTGTTTTCCCTGAGTGCTCTCCAGACCTTGTGTTCATTTTTTAAATGAGGATTTTCTGACTGTTCCTATGAGAGTGGCAGAGGTTTTTCACTGTTGTTACAAGGAACGTGTTACTCCCAGGAAGTCAGACCAAGCCCCCAAAAAACTGCCTTTTGGCCCATGTGGAAAGAACACAGGCACAAAATGCAGGGGTTTTTGGCAGTTTTGCAAAAGAGCTTAATAAATCATAACTCAGAAGTGTTGTGCCTGGTGAAGATCACTAAACACAAGTAATTTGAAGCTGATCTGAGTGTGTAAGTTGTGCTGAGTTTATGTAACGTGTTAATCTGAAAGCTGTGAGAGGGAGCATCATCTCACTGCTGGGGAGATTACACGGCTGGTTCAGGGGGCTCCTCTGTGTTTATCTTTCAGAGGGATCAGCCTGCTTTCATTCCTGGTGGGCAGTTCTCCCCTCAAGCCCTGGGCAATCGATCCAGCCCTCAGGCAATCTGTAACCCCAGGCAAGCTGCCTTTGAGATGAGGATGCACGAGAGGCACAACTCTGTAAGTAGATGTTCAGGGGTATTGGCGCAGAGAAGGGAAATAATCACCTCCCGTGGGACTCTGGACACCTTTTTTTCTCCACCCCACTGAGCTTTCTTGAAAAGCAGGCACCAAAAACGTTCTTTTTCGAGGAAGTGGCTTTTGATAACCAGTTTTTGTGGAAAGGAGGAACTTCGGATGAAATTTTGGGAAAGGCATTAGTGAGGGAAAACTGGAAGTAAGTTGAGTGCTCTGTTAGAAGTCTTGATTGTTACCTTGAAATAACAATTATGACAGATATTTTCTTTCTGGGTGTAAATCTTCATCCAAACAGTGAAAGGAATTAAAGGTCCTTTTCATCGTGAAGGTGTGGGTTCTGTCTCTGAAGTCTAAATACAATATGCTTTTTCAAAGTATAATTTCTGCTGTTCTTCCCTTTTAATCTTGAAACTTTTGCACCTGAGTTAAGCACATTAGTTCCTTTGTGGAACAGGAGGCGTTTCTTTTTGACTCTGTAATATTAAAATGGATACATTTGAGAGGAGTTTAAAAGACCAGCTGTGAAGAAACTCAGCATTTCTGACAGTTCTGAATTAGAAGCACCTTTTTTTTTTCTCATGTGTGTTTTTCACTGGTGCTGCAAAATGAAGCTGTAACAGAAGCTGCAGGATTAGAGCAAACAGGGGTGTTCCAAAATTGGAATATATCCAGAATGTCATGTTTTACCCATTTCTGCTGTCTTGTTTATTGCATCCTTTTCTTTCTCCAATCCAATGACATTTTTGCCTGTATGAAATCAATGCCTGCCTTTTTAATAGAGGTGTGTTCTTCTTTCCATTTGCTCCTTGGCTTAAGGGGTTCAGGGTTGTGCAGCCTTTGCCTGGAGTTTTTCTGGAACGGAAAATAACACGTGTGATTATTGCAGAGCTGTTAATTGTAACTTGAATTTAAAATGCCTAATAAATCCTCCTCTCCCCCCCCTTCCCCTATTTATCTGTAATAACTCTGACCCCAGACAACTTCAGCATCTCCAAATACCAGCCTGACTCCTGATGGCAGCCCGGCCCTGGGAGGAGGAGGAATTAAGCGGAAAGCTGAGGACAGTGACAGTGAACCTGAGCCAGAGGATAATATCAGGTGAAGCCGTTTTTTTTGGTAGCACTTTGTTAGCAAATTGCTGAAATAGATGCAGCCTAATTAATGCCATTTAGCTCGGTGCAGCAGTGCCTTCGGATGCTTCGCTATGATCTCTTTATCCACCGGTAATTAATGTGGAGGGCTGGAATATCCAGCAAATTCCAGGGAGATGGGTGAGCTGTGGCTGTTCACTCTGAGTGCCCAGATTAGTATGCATGCAGGTTTGCA
>NW_020884911.1:555674-574503 GCF_003945725.1 Corapipo altera
GGAATTCTCCAGCTGTTTAACCCCTCCACCATTCCAGGCTGGAATTCTCCAGCTGTTTAATCAGTTACCTTCACGTGGGCAGCTTTTATTTTTCCTCCTTCTCTGATTTGTGGCAGGCCCTGTTTTGTCTGGGAGTTCTTTCATTGCCCTAGGGCAGCTGATCCTTGGATTATTAAGGGACGGGAATTTTATGAGAATTAACTGCCAGTGAGTCTGCATTGATCAAAGGTTTAAATCAAGCTGTTGCCATCAACTGCAGGCCTTTGCTGTGGTTTGTTGAGGGGTCTGCCCTTTAAATGCAGCCAGGAGGGGGTTTTGTGTGCAGTCAAGTGGACATGGGAAAACACTGAGGATTGTTGTCACGACATATTTGTGACATCCAGCCCATCAGCTCCTCCAGTATCTCATATTCCAGCTCTCATTCTCATTTTCTTTCCTGTAAGTGCATATCTAAATGAATTGATTTGTTTTTTTTTTTTAATTAAGCAGGCGGAATTCCTGTATAGAATCAGGATCAGTGTTAATGTTCCTTTCCATTGGAGCTTTAGCAGAGGTTCTAAAAGAAGCTTTAACAGTTTTACAGTGACCAGTGTGAGCAAACTGTGGTGATTTATGAGCAGCAGTAGTTCTGACAGGGTTGGTATTGCCAAGGAAAAGGATGTGCTACGTTCAACTGCAGTTATTTAAGCTCTTCTGTAGCTCAGAATATCTAAATATTTAAAGTGGTCTCAGCCTTTGTGGAAAGGCTGATTTTCAGATGGGATATTCAACGCCAAGCTGGAATTGTTGGGAATAAACTTCTCTTTAAAAAAATAAATCATTACTGAGGGATTATCAGATTTAAGCAGTTTGTTTGTTGGTTTTTTTTTCCTGACACGATACAGCAGAGCTGAGGGATTCAGGTGCTCATGTGTGAAAGAGGAGCAAGTTTTTGTTTTGCACAGACATGAGGGGGAGCTGTGTGAAGGGAGGAGAGAGGGCGGCCGGGATGGCTCCTGTGATTCCAGGATCCATCTCTGGGGTGAGGGATTGAAAATCCCCTGGGAAAGGGAGCTGCTGTGGTGTGAGTGAGCAAACCCAGGATTCCTGGGCTGCAGAAAGTGCTGCTGGTAATCACAGCTTGTCTGAACAGCAACAGGACAGTAGAAATTACTGTTTGCTTTCTTGCTTTTTATTTTCAGGAGCGGGGAAACTGTGCCACTTTTCTGCCTGAGAGAGGCATTAAGAATAAAGGAATGAACTTGATGTGAGAAGATACTCCAGTAAGATAAAGATTTTGGCCTAGGGTAGATTAAAGGAAATAAGGAAGGGGAAGGGTTTTTTCTCCTGAAAAGGTTAAAGCACAAAGTTCAAATAGTGAGAAATACAGAATTGCTGACCAGAAACAATTCTGTTCTGAGAAATCCTGACAGCAACCGGCCTACGTTTGAAAATCCACCCTGCTTCTAACACTGGAGGTGTGTTTGTCAGGGTGGGAGCTTCAGGATCTCATCTGGATTTTCTGGGGTGCCAACCATCCCACCTTCTTCTCTTGCTGCCGAGTATCAGTTTTTCTGCTTTCCTTTAAACTGTATGCAAATAGAAGCTGAAGTAGCCAGTGACTTGGGCTGACACTGTAATTCAGACCTGTGAGGTGCCCCTGGTGAGCTGTATCAATGGCTGTGTTGCAGGTTGTGGGAAACTGGCTGGAAGCAACGCTACTACAAGAACAAATTCGACGTGGACGCCTCCGACGAGAAATTCCGGCGCAAGGTCGTGCAGTCCTACGTGGAAGGGCTCTGCTGGGTTCTCAGATATTACTATCAGGTACCTCAGATTTTCATCTCTGAACTCTCTTTCGTGTCTGCACCCTGTTTTGTTTCGGCCTGTTGCTTGTTGTGGAAAAGCCCCGGGGTTTTTTAAGGTGTGCAATAAACGCTTGGTACTCAGGGTTTGAGTGCAGTTTCACCACCCCTGGAGGTGCTCACTGGACGTGGCACTCAGTGCTCTACTCTAGCTGACAAGGTGGTGATGGGTCACAGCTTGGACTCCATGATCTTGGAGGTCTTTTCCAACCTCGGTGATTCCCTGGTTCTGTTTCTCATGTAAAGACTCTTGTCGGTGTAGTAAGGACCGATGCCATCTTCCCTCTGCAATACAAAGCCATGAATAATGACATTGCAGGTGACTAAAGGAGGGAACAAAGGACAAAGCCTGTGAAATGCCAGGAAGAATTGGAAGGGACCAGAGTTGTCAGTCTCCTGGTGGATTGTAATGATGTTCTATGAAGTGTGTTGTGATTGAAGTAATCTGTACCCGATTTAAATCTTTTGATAATTGAGATGTCAGATTGGCGAGAGATTAGTGGGAGGTTGTGGGGTTTGTTGCACTGGTGGTTAATAAGGAGCTCCGTGCCCTGAAGGCAGAGTAAGTTGGCTGTGCTGTGTGACCTGGGAGCACAATGTGCTGCAGCTGATGGGGTTTATCTGCCTCTGCAGGAATCGGTGGGTTTGACACAGTGCTGGGTTGATAGAACTGCACATTTTCCGTGGGTGCCCAGCTGGGAGCTCACACCTGTCCAGCTGGGACAACACCTCCCACTGTGCACCTTAAAACAGGTTTATTTCATCCCCCCTTGGAACAAACTGTGGGAGCGTGTTCCCCTCCCTCCCACTGCATCCACTGGTTGAGTTTGGGCTCTGGCTCATTTGTTGTGGTAGATGAAAATCACTGAGTTTAAGGTCTGCTGAGCTCTCCACCTCCTGGTGTGTGAGACCTCCTGAGACCTCCTTTTGCAAAGGACAGATGTCACCTGGACACCTTTATGGGTGGGAATTCCTGTGATCCTGCACACACTGAAAGCAAACCATGTTCTTTATTAACCATGGCAAGATATATCCTACAGCTCTATTCATGCCCATCTGTCTCCAGGGGTATAAGTGACTCTTCAGGTGAGCTGTAGAAATGTCCTTGCTGGAAAACTGTCTCACCTTCAGTGATACAATGGCACAAAACCATTCCAGTCTGTTGCATTTGGGATGGAGCAGCTGGCAAAATGCTGCCTGCTTGTGTGGAGATTAGATTAGGAAGTGGTTGGGGCCGGGGGAACTTCAGAATAGTTAGTTTGTTTTATTTTTTTTCTTTGTGCCATAATAAAAATCGATTCTAATAGCTGCTGCTCACTGTCCACGAAACTTGTGACAGAATGTGTTACCTGCCTTTCTGTTCTTACAAAAAGCTAATAATGCAGGGCATGTTCCACTAGAAGGGAACATCTGTTTGGAGAGGGGAAAAAAAAAAAGAAGGAAAAGAAAGAAAGCAATCCACCTGGCTTTTGAAACCTTCCGAAGCCATCTGAAGGATTGCATTGAATAATTATAGTCGCTGTAATTTTGTACCAAAAATATCACTGGAGGAGCCTCGTTGACATTTACTTGTTCAGAATTGGAAGTCAAAACAGTAGTGGGCTTTTGTTTCAAGTGGTGCTGCTAAGAAAAATAGCTGAGGAGGTGAAAACTTGACTTGGACCTCCCTGAGCCGCGTTTCCTTTACCAAGTGCAGGGTGTTCTGGCGCGCTTTGAGTTTGTTTTCTCCTTTTTGAGGACGCACTTTATATTCCCCAGTGTTGGAGCCAGGAGAGTGAGAGGGAAGGAGCAAAGTGCTGCTCCAAGTGTGTGTTAGTGCTGGTGCTGGAGAGAAAAGTAACAGCTGAAGGCAGAGTGCTTTCCAGCCTGCAGCAAGCACTGTTCACGTTTTCACACCCTGTAGGGCATATTATGGGGTCTCTGGCCCCACACCTTCCCCAGTTAGCAGTGGGGTTTTGCTTTGAGAAGCAGGAGTGCAAACTGTGTGCTGCCAGAAAAATGCTCCTTTCTGCCATGTCTTTCATCTCTGGCGACCGGGCTGCGTGATTTTTAATTTCGTTTAATTTTTCTGACGTGTCTGATTTTGTTTGTCTTGCTTCTCCACCTTAGGGCTGTGCCTCCTGGAACTGGTATTACCCTTTTCACTACGCTCCCTTTGCTTCTGACTTCGAGGGGATTGCAGACATGCCTTCAGATTTTGAGAAAGGCTCCAAACCGGTAGGGCTCCTTTATTTATTCCTCCAGTTATTTATTTATTTATTTAAGCATTTGTGATTTAACACCTCATTAGGAGTGTCCTACATCTGGCTTGTCTGATTTCAACAGTTTAAGCCCCTTGAACAACTGATGGGAGTGTTTCCAGCTGCAAGTGGGAACTTCCTGCCGCCCACGTGGAGGAAGCTGATGACAGACCCGGTGAGAATCCTTGTTGTGTCCACTCTGAAAGGCTGGCTCACCTTTGCCCAGGGGTGTGAACACGACCTCCTGCTGCTTCTTGCTTCAGGAACAAAAATGCTGGAGCCCAGGAGGTTTGTAGTAGGTTGCAAGGATTCTTCAAAAAAAAAAAAAAATCCTTAAAAGCGGTTTCTTGGAATTCGGGTGTTTGGGTGAGAACTCGTTTCCTGGCTCTCTTACACTTCAGGTTGTTTAGGTCCTTACAGCAACCTTGCAAAGCTTAATCCAGCAGATCACCTGCAGTTTTTCTCTCCTGCTTAATTTCTTGTTTTGAATCTCTTGAGTAATGGAAGTGCCCAACCACACTTGATGCTTAAATGGCATTTATTAGAAGGTATTTTTATCAGTCACAGGTCTCTGCGTCCCCCTTAGTGCTGTGTTTGGTACCACATGACACTCTGAACCCGTGTCAGAACTGGCTCTGAGGGTCATTTTTATTTTCTCAATGACAGGAATCAAGCATCATTGACTTCTACCCTGAAGACTTTGCTATTGATTTAAATGGGAAGAAATACGCTTGGCAAGGTGAAATTTCAACTTCTTTTTTTCCTTTTTTTTTTAAGAATCTGTAAAAATAGGAAGGAACTGGGAAATTATCTTAGTAAGTCACACAGGTACCTTGTGTTACTTGGTGTGGGGACAAGTGTTTTCCAGCAGGTGTATTTTTGAAAAGAAATCACTACAAAAAACAAATTATGGTTCAGTAACTGATTTTGGATTGGCAATGATTATTAGTAATTTCAGCAGCCATTCCAGATTTGTTAATTTTTCCTGAACTAGATTAATCATTCTTCTGTTTTTTATCAACCTCACTGTGTAATTGTCTTTTGTCTCCTTTGCATTTAATTAATGGATCTTGTTCTGCTCAATCAGTGGCTCATTAGTACTGTGCCAAAAATGCTTTGGGGAATATAGAAATATTTGGGAGCATACAAAGAATGAAAAAAGAGCTACAGTATTTATGCAGCTTTTTCTTTCCTTAGAGAATATTAATTTTCAGGGTCTGCCAAATTCTGTGGGTGGTTACACTGTGAGTGATTTCACTGCAGGTGAAGTTTTGGGTTGTCCTTTCCTTCAGTTCTAGGACAACAGTGTTTGTTTTAATGAAGCCACGTAAAGATGTGACTTCTGAAGCAAAAGTGTTTCAGGCAGACCAAGTTTTAAATTGGGAATTCACAATGGGAGTTCAGAGTCCCTGTGAATGTTGTGCCTTAAAGAGATGGCAAACCACTGAACTGGTGCAGGCAGGAAACTCTCAATATCAGCTTTTTGGGAAACCTCTCCTGTCACCTTGGCCAGGAAAAGCTCTGGTGTTCATGGCAAGGGAAATGAAAAACAAAATTAAATTAATTACTCCAGATTCCCACCAATAATCAGAGTGACAGAAGTGAAAATTTGAAGAATTTTCATAGTAAATTTCCCAGGGCTTTTTGATTTTTGTGGCGGAAGGAAACCCTTTCTTAGCTGAGGAAATCTATCAGAGCTTTCCATCCTAGTCTATTTTTTTGGGGGTTGTTTTGGGTTTTCTCAACAGGTGTGAAAAAACACTGGTTTGGTTTTGCAGGTGTCGCGTTATTGCCCTTTGTGGATGAGCGACGCCTCAGAGCTGCTCTGGAGGAAGTGTACCCTGACCTCACCCCCGAAGAGAGTAAGAGTTGGGGTATTTTGTTAAAGAGTTGGGGTATTTTGTTAAAGAGTTGGGGTATTTTGTTAAAGAGTTGGGGTATTTTGTTAAAGAGTTGGGGTATTTTGTTGCCTCTTGCGTGTTGCACCCTAAGTGAACAAGGTGTGGCAGGTGTTTGGTTGAGTTGAGTTATGGCAGACTCTTCTTCATGGGTTCTGCTGGTAACTAGAGTGATCCTGTTGGGTTGTTTTTGTGGCTTATAGAGGCAAATGGAGGTGTTTGTTTCTCCATTTTCTTGTGGGTGGGCTGTGGGAGGCATGTGGGGCCAGGGGGATTTTGGGTTGGATTTTTTACCCAGCCTGTCTGGATCTGCAGTGTTACTCTGTATTAAATTCACTGAACACAAGATTCCTGCTGTTTTAGTGTCTGCCAGCTGCTCCTGTGAGCAGAGCCATCCTGCTCTGGGCAGACACTGTCCTTCCTACACTCTCCAAGAATGTTCAGAGCTTTCTCCCCAGTCACAGTGAAGCCTGGCTTTTGTGGAGGTGTCACCAGGACAGCGTTGCAGGTCTGCTGTGCTCCTTCCTTCCCTCTTTGCTCTGAACTCTCATCCCATTCCCTTCACCTTTCCAGGCAGAAGGAACAGCCTTGGTGGCGACGTTCTCTTTGTTGGGAAGCACCACCCGCTCTGTGACTTCATCGTGGAGCAGTACAAGACCAAAAACACAGAGGTGGGTTGTGCTTGTTCTCGAGGGCCTGTGGGAATGGGGAGGCTGAAGGTCTGATAAAGTGCTCCAGCTGAGCAGCTCTGCCCTCCCCAGGCAGTGGACATCCCCCCGGAGCTGTGCCACGGGATCCAGGGGAAGCTGACCCTGAACGACAACGCCGTCCTCCCGGAGCAGTGAGTGTGGCCTGGGCTGGGTTCTTTAGTGCTCAGGGACCTTCCCTTCACTCAGAAGTATCTTCGTGCCCACAAGAAGCTTAAAGCTCCCAACAAGGCCGTGTGTGTAGTTCTGAGGCTCAGCACTCTTGGCCTGAGGGTTCAGAGCGGGCGTGTGTCACCTCCAAATCCCAACCGAGGGAAAATTTCATCCCACAATCCCCCTTTCCTTAGCCTCGGAACTTGGCTTTTAGAGCAGCCTCAGAAAGCTTTGAAGTGCCCTGATGTGTGTAGTTGCTGGTGAATCTGGTTTTGTTTGTCATTTCACCTGTGGAAGGCTGATTTTTATGGATTTAGTAGTTGTTTTATTAGGTAAACGAGGCCTGGGTAGCAGAAGTCGTAGTGCTCAGGGGCCTTGTTCAGTAAGGTGGTGTTGGTTTGGCCTCTCTGCTTTTGTACGAATATGAATGTGGGCTGATGTGACTTCCCTTTAGTGCACATTGCCTAAAAAACCCAAACTCTGCTTTTTATATGCTAATATCAATTGCATTAGAGAAAAATCCAGATAGTGGTATCTAAGATATATTTTTATCTTTGTCCATTTGTCCTGTAGCACTGGATTCAGGACTGTTCCCAGCTGCACATGCGAAGAATGCTCATATTTTTTGCTTCCTAGAGAATGCATTTAGTTAGAGAAATGATCAGAGTAATCCTTACCTTTCATTTCTCTAACTGTGCTCGGAGGCATAAGCAGGTGTTCAGTAGCTCGTTTGCATTAAATGCACAAACACTGGCTTTGTTGCACAGATAATGGATCCCAGGCCACACTAATGGGCATTTCTCCATTCTTGTCATGGCTGGTGAGGAACATGAGCAAGTCAGAGCTGTTCTTGGGAGGAAAAGGAAAAAGAAAACTCTTGTGGCATTGAGAAATAAGGATTTGGTCAGTCCAGTCCTTACAGAAGTGCTGGATTTAGGGGAAAGGCAAGTTAATTTTCAAATCCCTGTTAGGTGTCACAGGCTGAGTTGACAGAGCACCAGGAGAAGAGCAGCAAGTGGTGAGAAATGTGTTACCTGATGTTTTGACAGAGGTTTTTCTCCTGCCCAGGGTGGTGGAGTCTCCTGTTCCGATGCTGCGGGATCTCACCCAAAACTCTGCAGTCAGGTCAGTGACCTCTGGGTTTAATGCAGTGGGGTACAACACACAGCAATCAAAACTCATTTTATTGTGGTGTTTTCTTGTTGGATTTGCAAGGCTTGGGCCTGTAACCTTTCACTTCTTGAGCCACATAAGGTACCTGAGACACTGAAAATCGCCTGTGATCCGTCTGTGTAATTTTTTCCTTCAAAGGGGCCTAACTTGGTTCAGCTAGAACAGGCAGGAAGAAATGCTGAGCTGTGGCTTGTCAGGATGCTGTGGGAAGGATGTTCTAAATGGGGATGTAGTTACTGTGAGTAATGAGTTAAAGAAAGGTTTTGGCTTTCCATCTGCCACTGTCAGGGACTCTGAGTTGTTCTGCACTTCTCTCCATCTCTCTGTCACAAGGATTTCTCTTCCTGTTTCTGGAGATGGTATGAGCAGTCAGGGTTCTGCTCTTCAGCTCCTGTGACTGAGGCTGAATTTTCCAAGGGGCCATTATTCACTTTCCTTGGAGTCTCATTCATTCCTGGTGTTGAAAAGCAGATACATCTCAGCTGGAAGAGCGACATTATTCTACTCAGCCATTTACTTTTAGCTTTCTTGGCACCCCAGGCATTCTTCTGTGTCAGGTGGTAGGTACTGAGAGAACAGGCTGGTGTCCTGTGCTTCAAACATGTCCCTGGTGGGACCTGCCTGAGAGCTGGATACTACACCAGGAGATGGGAATTGCAAACCCAGCGCTCTCTAATGTGTTGTACCAGTAGAAATGAAGCTTTCAGACAGTTTTTGCTCTATTACTGTTTAGTTTGTCTGGTACTAGACAGCCCAAAGCTCAGGGTCTGTGAGATGTCACTGGAAATAGAGATGCATCCCTCCATGGGAGCTGCTTGGAACTGCCTTTCAGGATAAAAATCCCTGCTCTGGGAAATCCCACTTGTAGCCAAGTGCCCCTGGTCCCCTGCCTGTGGCAGCCTTTGAGCTCCAGCAGGCACAGCCAGTGCTTTGGCTGCTCGAGGGTCTGCAGAAGAGCCTTTCCTTCCCATACGTGGGTCTGACTGGTTTCTGGGCATGGAACTTCCTTTCTGGAACAGGGGAGAAAAAAAGGTCACCCTCTGGAAAACAATGGAGACGTCCCAGTCCAACATATCCACGTGCAAGAAATTCCCTCTGCAGTTTAAGTCGTGGGTTCATGGCTCTTTCCTGTTGTGTGCATCACTGTTAATAAAGCAGTGGTTGCTTTTCACTTTGGCTTCATTGTGAAGTGAACCTAATCCTCAAATATTTTCTCCTAGCATCTCGTTCAAAGATCCACAGTTTGCTGAAGACTTTGTTTTCAAGGCTACGGTGTTACCTGGGGCAAAGTAAGTGTCAGCTCTCAGCTTTTATCCTAGTGTGATTTATTCATCCGAGTGCTGGCTCTGATAAATATTTATGGCACTATTTTTTATTGCTAAGGAAACCTGCTCCAGTGCTGAAGCCAGGAGACTGGGAAAAAACCAACAACAATGGCAGGCCTTGGAGACCACAGCTGGGCTTCAACCGAGACAGGAAACCAGTGCACTTGGACCAGTCGGCCTTTAGAACCGTGGGGTGAGCCTGCTGGGGGGACTGGCTGCCCTGCTGGGGTGGCAGCCCTTCTGTTCTGCTTCTTGAATTAAAAAACAAACAGAGAGGGTGGGCATGGACTGTCTTGGATGTTGGTGTTCCAAACGTCGGCGTCCAATATTTGAAATCGATGTTCTGCAAAGGGAACGTCGCAGTGATTTTGCAGCGATGCCTTGCTTGCTTCTGGGTGGGTTTTTTTTAATCTCCTAAATGTTTCTAACTCGCTTTCCTGCTGTTTTGGTTTTTTTAAAACTTGTTTGGTGGATACTTGCTTGAAGTACAGAAGGTACAATGGGAATATTGCACGCAAGTGATAATTAAGACTGTTAATGAAGACAGGAGTGTCTTTTATGCTTTTAGAAATGAAAAAGCTGTAAAAACCTGGTGCTGCACCATACAATCTGTTTGATTGTCCCTTTGCCAGGCACTGCCACAGTCAGTTTTTGTTAGTTGTCCAGAAATCCAAGTGACTTTCGCAGGTGCTGCAGGGAGAACAAGCTGGGGTTGTGTATCACATAAAAATTAAAGTTAAATGCCTTTCCACACTGGGGAGTGCAAGGAGCCATGCATTTATCAGAGCCAGAGAAGAGAATGTTTTAAAGGACACTAATACTAGCAAATAAAATTGAAGTCTGAAGTGTCTCTTTAGGAAGAGAAAATACCTTTATTATCTTAGGGATCTGGAGGAACTGGAAAAAGAAAAGGCACCACCTTTCCCTGCACTCGTGTGCTGGGAAGCAGAGTTGTTCTGGGGCTGGACTTGTGAACCCTCTTCTGTCCTTCCTTGTCACAGTCACCAAGAAAAGTCCAGCTGTGTTATTGACAATGTGAGCACTTCCCCGGGAGCAGCTCCCAGGGCACGGGCGTGTGTCGGGATGTGCCTGGGCCCTGATCCACGAGCACGTCCCTGCCTCATGCTGGCACGCTGCAGAGGGCTGGGGCTTTGGCTGGGCTGGGTGGCAGCTGTGCTGCAAGATGGAATTCACCACAACACCCTGATCTTTCTCCTCTCCTCGCTCGGCACAGGCACACGATGCTGAGGGACAGAGGGATGCCAGGGATGTATCCCAACGCCGTGCCAATCGGAGCCTACGGGAGCCCCTACGCCAGGCCCCTGCTGGGGGGGCAGCAGCAGATCCCCAAGCTCTTGTCAAGTAAGTGCTTGCTGCATTTCAGTTTGGAAAACACAGCGGGTTTGGGTTGCTCTGTGGCACCAGCACAAGCAATAAGAGGGTCCAGGCAGCTGCATTCATTAACCTCGTGTTGCTCCTCTCTGTTGCTCCTCCTTTATGGGGTTGCTGTAGGGAAATGTGCTGAAATGGAGCAGAGTGCCTGCAAGTGGGATCCCAGTTGGAATCCTGTGCTCTGGATTCCAATGGGATAGCAAAAGTAGCACTGTAAAGCCCACCAGTACCAAGGGTTCCTGGTACCTGTTACTTGGAACACGTTCCATCTGTGGTGGAATCTCAGCATCACCAGGAAATCCTGTGTGACCCAAAATGGATGGATCCTTCCCTGGGAAGGAAGTGCTTGTGCTCTTGAAAAAGGGTGCTGGTCAGGAGTTCTGCCTCTTCACCTGTGCTCAGGTGGGATTGAAACAGGAGGACGCTTGGTTCAGCTGCCTAAGGAGGTGTGAAATCCTGCAGTATTGAATTCTGCAAGTGTTGGACATCTGAACAGCTGACACAGATGAAGCTTGAGCTCCAGAGTTTTGTCCCATCTAGACTAGTTGCTGCCCAGTGAAGCTGTCACCCTCTCTGTATCTTGCTGACATCTTTGCTGAATATCAGACAGTGAATAAATAGTATCAGTGGCCACTGACTGAAACTCAGTGTCCAGTCCCAGAGCAGAGGAAGGGAAGCTGAGTGGTGAGTGCTGATTTCTTGTGCAAGGAACCAGATTGGTTTAAGTAGAGAGGTGGATTGAATATGAGCCTGGAGGGATTAACTTGTGTTAAAGGACAACCTTTTTTTTTTTCTTTTTTCTTTTTTTTTTTTAACAAACAAGAAGCACGAGAAGGCAGAACCACCAGACAGGCATTCACCTTTTCACATTCATCTTCCAAAATCAGAAAGTTTGTGTGGCTTTTGGGGAGAAAGTTTTCAGGAGCCCAGCAGTCCCTGTACTGCTGTTCCTGTCAAGTCCTGGCACTCTGTGGGAAAGCTGCTCTCTCTGTCTCCTGTCCTTGGAGCTGATCCTGCCAAGGAGGTACTCACAGAGCTCTCATCCAGCCGCCGCTGTCCGGAGCCAGTTCCTGGCGCTGTGTTTCCGTGGGAGAGGGCAGTGCAGCACGCTGCAAATGTGTTCCTTGGCACTTTCACTGGCTTGTGCTTCTCCTCCTCTTCTGACAACACCGAGCTGTCCTAGGAGATTAGTCTTAAACTCTAATTAACTTCTAATTTACACTGACTGCGGCGTGAAGTCTCAACGACTAATTACGGCAGCGCTTGACTCTGGGTTTGGAGATGGTCTTCCTTTCAGTGCCTCGTGGTTTAACAGAGCTGTGAGGGCAGCTCGTGTCCATCAGTAGGATGGATGCAGACAGCGTGAGGGATGTTCTTGCTCCCTAGAAGGACTTCCCAAAACACATCCTGGAGCCTGGCTGGTGGGTCAGGCCCCAGCCCACCCGATGAGTGAAGCACAGGTGTCTCAACTGCTCTTCTACCAAGGAGAGACAGTTCCTTCAACCCTTGTTAGAGGTCGCCTCCAGGTGTCATAGCCTGGCATTCCTCCTGGGATCAGCCTTTTGGGTGTTCACACTGAGGGATGTGTTTGGGAGTGGGCCATACCCCAGCTGTGGGAGAGCCACTGTCCGGTGTGGCACAGTTGGGCTGGGAAGTGCCTGGAACCCACACGTTCCTGAAAAACCACAGCTGATGTGGTTAAAACTCCCACATTTTGTGGGACCAAGGCAGAGCAACTTTCCATTTGCTGTCTGGTGTGTCCCTGTGCAGGCTGCAGCACAATCAGCCCCCGAAGGGCGATGCAGTCTGGCCGAGTGCCACCTCTCCCCCGAGAGCCGGCTGGGGGTGTTCCTCGCCAGTGCTCCCTGATTTCGCTCGGATGTGCCAATTTTCAGCTGATGAATAATTGTCTGTGCTGATAACTTGGGGAGTCAAGTGCGGGGTGGCAGCGCTCTGGGAATGGCAGGTCTGGTTTCTGCAGCTCAGGACATCTGATTTATGACTTTCGTCGCGGTCGGTAAACTTGTCAATTAGCTGCGTTTGAAAAGTGATCTTGATTAGTGCAATCAGTAAACACAAAATCTTGCCTTTGATTGCCACCCTGATTAGATAAATTGTTGCTCGAGGAGCTACTAGAGGAGGCAGTTTCTTCGGCCTTATAGCTCAGGAAGTGCCTAAGTTTTGCAGCCTAAAGAAAATATTAATTGTCATTTCTTCTCCCATTTGGTGTCTTTTTGAAGTGCAATTCACTGCTCCAAGCTCTTTCCCTCCAAGATCGTTCTGCCAGACATACAAATGAATAGTAATAAGGTGGATTGAAATGTCTTTATGATGATTTCATTAAACTCTTTCGTAAACTGTTCCCTTGAGCTGCAGAGAGGTGTGGTTGCAGCAGGAGAGCTGGGTCCTTTCTTGTTGGCATGGAAAGGAAGGGTCTGGAAACATGATGAGCAGAGCTCAGCTCTTCTGTGTCTCTGGGGTGCTGCTGTCTGTGAAACTTGGGAATTATTAGAAACAGTCATCTTAGGGTATTTTTGGTTGAAAGTGGTGATGTTCTTGGGGTGTCCCAAACTTAAAATTCTATGTGTTTTTTAGCAATTTTGTCTTTGTAGGTTTTTTTTTTTTTAAAGCTCTGGTGTGTTAATTGCTCGTTTCCCCCAGAGCAGCACTGTGGGTTCTCCCGTGTTGCACTCCCCTTGTATTCCAAAGCAAACACAGCATTGTGTGGGCACAACCTGTTTGGCCCTGGAAAGGCCTGACCCAGGAGGAAAGTGCCACACATCCATCTTCAGTCCTGGGCATGCCTTAGACTGGTTTGGTTGGAAATTGGGTGGAAAATAACCCATTGTACCTGCTGAGAGCATCGGTGGGTAACAGTGTGTGTGTACAGAGAGAGGTTTATTTATTGACTGATGTAATTGTGTGTACAGATGTAATGTTTAATAAACGACTCTGTATGGGGTACAGATAAAGAATTGTGGGCTGGACTGGCTTTGCTCCAGCAGGAAGAGCAGAGCCACCGGGGATGGGGATTTATCCCGTGTTCTGCTTGCTGGGGGCTGCCCTGCACACCGAGAGAGAGGTTCCTGCCTGGGACAGAGCTGGGAGACAGGCACAGATTGATTTATTTCATTTTTCCCTCCTTCCCTTTGGAATTCTTCCCTGTGTGCTCAGCCCTTGGCAGCGTGCCGGGGTGTCCGTGTCCCGGCGTGGCCGTGCTCCAGCCGCTGGAAGCAGCTGTTGGAACGAGGTCCCACTCGAAGGCCACTGAAAGCCATGAAAGGTGTCAGTGGAGCTGCAGCCTTTGACTGACGCCCGCTCCGAGGGCCGGGGCTGCCTGTTGAGGGGCTGCTGCTTTTATCCTGTTTGCTGACCAGGTTATTTAGAGGGACAACAACCGTTTAATTGCGTGTCCTGCCGGAGCAGTGCCGGCCCTGCGTCGGCTTTGTAAAGAGCTGGTTTGGGTGGAGGGGACAATGGAGAAGTGGGTGGTCTCCTGTGCTGCAGCGCCGGGGCTCTGGCCAAGTTTTTTTTACCCAAAAAAGGCTTAATTCAGTCTGATTCCATTATCTCAGAGGTCATTAAAAGATTTTTTTTTTATTGTCATATGATCATTGACTACGTTAACTCCTTTACCATCTTTAATGATGATACATTTCTGTTTTATATTATTGAATCCTTTACGTTTTGTATCCTAAATATAACTTTATTTAAACATGAATAAAGTGGGACTGTTCACTTTATTCCATGCCCTGCTCATCCCTGTGGTTTCCTTTATGGAATAACTTAGCCCAATCGAAGGGAAACTGGCCAATTTCCCAAACCGACCAAAAGCCTAAATATTTTGACTATTACACATTTGTGGCTCACAAAACGTGGTGTGTCGTGGTGATGATACAGCACGGGGTGGGGGGGTGTATCTGTGTTTTTTATGGAGTGAGGAATATACTTGGAAGATTAAATTGTTAGGGTAACAGACAAGGTTATGCATCTTTAACAGTCCAGTAGGAGACACTTGTGAAGAGTCCAAGCACTAACCAGAGTAGTCCTGGCAATTCCAGCTCATTACTCTTATCACCTGAAGCCTGTTGGGCATACTGAAACCAAAAAGGTTGCCTTTTATCGGCTCCCAGCAGGGCTCTGTCCAAACAGGCAGCAGGAGCTGATGGCTTGGAGTGTGTTCGTGGCAATATCCAGCCTGAGCTTTTCTGTTTGGCTCCTTGAAAGCACACCCAGGAGTGGAGCACGGCTCTCGAATTGTGGCACTTGCTCTTTCTTACTTTACCATTTTGTTTTTGCCCTCCAGACCTTCGGCCGCAGGAGTCCTGGCGAGGCCCCACGCCCTTGTTCCAGCAGGCACCACAGAGGTAAGGCAGGGAGGGGTTGGCAGCCCTGTGAGACCTGCCCAGGAGGGTGGATGGGGCTCTGCCAGCCTTCCAAACGTTTTTGGGGGGTTTTTTCCCTCCTTTGTTTTGAATGTTGCCGTTTAAGTTTGTTGAAACGGGTTTTTTTTAAGTTAATTAAGGTCCGTGATTTATTTATGTTTTGAGAGCACACTACGTGGCCTTCATCCTTTAAAAGGTTCGAGTAGTTTGAATTAAAAAAAAAAATAAATAAAAGGCAAAAACACTTTCCATTAAAATCAGGCTTCAAAATTAACTTTACTGTTGGTGCTTTGGTACCGTTCTTGGTTCTTTGGCCTTTATCTTATTGAAGCTTTTGAGATACCATGAAATTGGACACAGAGAGCTTAAAACTGCATTAGATTTTGGACAGGCTAAACAAATTTCTTTTTAGGAGGGCTGTGGAGCTTAATGAGGCATAACTAATGGTGTTCCACTTTTATCATTTCTGTGCTGCAGCCGCAGCATTAGTACAGACCAGCCATTGATTCTTGCTACAAACCTCTTGAAGTCCTAATCAGCTTCTTTGGTACAAGTTTTTCAGGGCTGACAAGCCCATTGTAGGGCAGTGTCACTGTAGGTCAGTAGTTATTAGTTGCCACTGAAAACAGTTTCTTTAACTACTTAAGGCTGAACTGAATTAAATGCAGAAGGGACTCAGGGAAGGATTATGGAATCTGCAGTCCAATAAGTGCCATCGAATAGAAGGAATGTGACATGGTTTGATAATCAGGGATGTTTTACATGCATTCCTTCATTGATGGCTTGTGTGTCCTTCGGTGGGGGGACTCAATATTAACTCAGGGTACCTGTGGCAGCTATGAATAATGATATTTATTTCTGTTTATGGAGGAATGGCAGAGCACACAAGGGATGTTTCTGCACTGAGGCACAGATTTTTTTTTTTCCCCCTCGGTTTTATTTGCAAATGTTGGCCATTGAAAATATGGGCTTTGGGAGAATTTATTGAGCTCTCTGCAACCACTTTCCATGGCAACCATTTTGATCCCCACTGAACCAAGTCTGGCTCCCTTATCCTGTGCCTCATCCATGTGGAATATTGTGAGGCAAGGTTTGTTTATAATGCAAGCTTCAATATTGCTTGGGCCATGGGAGTTGCTGCTCCCACACCCTAATTAAATCCAACGTATACAGGACTATTTTCTGAAGGACTGCTGCAGGTCTGTCACTCGTCCTTGCCTTTTCTTTGTTACACCTTGGATGGTTTATGAAAATCTCTGACTTGCCAGCTCTGAGGGTCAGTACTTTTGCCGTGTCCCTGGAAGGTTTGGGATTTGGGAAGCAGATCAAACCTGCTGACGTTGAGGGAGCTGCTGTACAAAGACAAGCACGGAGACTTAAGCAGAAGGTTAAACACAGGGAGACTTGGTACAGGAAATAATGTCTGGACCTGTTGAATTGACCCCTGCAAGGGATTTTGGGTTTCCCAGTTCATTCCCTGGGAGCTGCTGGTTTCCCAAACCGCCTCCCCCCGGGGCTGTTTGTGTCTGAAGCCACTTGCTGCTGTGGCTTCAGGTGCTCCAGGAGCAACAAGGTGCCAGGGGGGAGAACAGCCAGGGACTTCTGTCCTCTGTCACCTCTGTTCCCAGGAAGGAAGTAAGTGAGGGAGAGGCCAGCCCTGCTGCAGCCCGTCCAGATGGAGAGGGTTGGTAGGAGGCTGCCATATCCCTGATTTCTGACACAAGCAAGGAGCCCTGTCCCTGCTGCCTGGAAAACTTGGAGCCTTCGTGCTGTTCCAGGGGTGGAGAGTTGCAGGGGGGCTAAAGCAGCTCTTGCTTCCCAGGCCTGGGGGAAATAAAAACCAGGAGTGTAAAGCTGCTTCTCCATAGTCCAGTAGGTCCTGCCTCCTGTGTAGGATCTCTTACTCTTCAATCCAGTGCTGCAGTGCTGCCTGGCTGAGGGACATTTCCTGGCTGAGGGAAATGGAGCAAAACCATTTGCTTGACCTGCTCATGGAAGAGATTTCCCAGGAGTCTGAGCTTGGAACACAGGGATGTTTGACAGTGTAATGTCTCCTGAGGCTGTCTTTCAGCTGTCCTGGCTGAATATCCTTCAGCTGAATCATGAGTTGGGGTAACTCTGGGCAGTGATTTGAATAATTCTGCCAGTGTGAGCTCCTGGGATGTTTCAAGTGGCACAACCCCTTTTTGGTTGCAGCTTTTGCTGTGTGCAAATCTCCACCCTCACCAATTAATAGATCCACTGGATGAACACAAAGTCAAGTGCTGTGAGTCCTGTAATTTCCATATTTCTTGTTTACAAGATGAAAATCTAATTTTTTTTTTAATAATACATAGTTCTGTGAATTAAGAACAGACTTTAAGATCAGAAAATGCATTGCAGCCTTTTTTCCAGGTTTATCCTCTAGAATCCATAGTAGTTCCAACTGAAAATCACCAATTTCACTGTTGCAGATGGCCTTGAGCAAAAATGCCCCAACAACATCATGTAAATATTGTTGTGTTTAATTTGTTAAATTCCCAACTTTTCACTAAACATCACATAAAAATAACAAGTTTAAACTCTGTGCCAAGTACATATTAATGACAAATGAAATTTGTGTCAAGCTCTCCCATTCCAGGCATGGAGCAAGTGCTGGCCTGTGACCCTCAGTTGTATTTATCACCAGCACTTGTTACAGAGACAGAATGGTTGTTAATGAAAGCCCAAGAGCTGGGGCTGTGTAGGTATTTCCCAGTAGTTTTCCTTAAGGCTGAGCAGTGTATTCATCGTGGAGAGTCTGCTGTTTTCTAGGAATCGTGAGGGGGGGAAAAAAGTTAGTACTCAAAATACTTAGTTCATACTTATTCCTTTGGATTAAGTTCATCCTAACTTAGAATACTGACTTTGAGTGTTTAGTCACTGAAAATGTGACTTGCTATGAACTTTAACTACGTCATTGCTCCTTCTGAGGGAGGATTTGGGTGACATTGTGCATTCCTGGAGTGAAAAGCACAGCACACAGCTCAGTATCACCACTTACCATTTGTGCATGTCCATTTTTAGTCCATGTGTTCCACATCATATTCACCAACTGCGTATTTATCCAGCAGGACTCATATTTTTCTAAACAGGAGTCAAGTTATTTGCTTCTGGAGGTGGCAGGAGTTCCTTATGCTTTCCTAAAATCCAGGCAGGTCTTACTCTAACCAGGTGGAACAATTGTCTTTGTAGGCTTTAGTGTGAAACCAAAAGCAGTTTGCATCCAAAACCACACCACTGTCACATCCAAAATGCCTGTTTTCATCCATTTAGTCTTACCTCTACCTGTCTTGATTCCAACTTTGCCTCTGCTCCAACTGGTGGAATGTGTGTTTAAAGTCCTTCCCCTCCCAAAACTCCTCAGTTCTCACAGCTCCCTTTGCCTGGTGTTGTGCAGCTGGCTGTGACTCCTGCCTGACCAGGACAATCACAGCTCCTCCCCGAGCTCCAGGGTTGTTTGGGAGCCTGGCTGCCTCTGGAGAGGGTCTCCAGGGTGGAAATTCAGCACATCTGGGCAGAGGCTCTTGGGAGAGACAAGGAGTGATGTGCAGTGAAGGAGATAAGCCAGCAGTGCTCCTGCTCCCTGCAGTCCCCGTCCCAGCAGGTAAATCTGGGATGCAGTGCTGTGCTCCCTGCAGTCCCCGTCCCAGCAGGTAAATCTGGGATGCAGTGCTGTGCTCCCTGCAGTCCC
>NW_020884911.1:574513-601323 GCF_003945725.1 Corapipo altera
TCCCAGCAGGTAAATCTGGGATGCAGTGCTGTGCTCCCTGCAGTCCCCATCCCAGCAGGTAAATCTGGGATTATGGAGGCCCTGTCTCTGCTGCCCCCATCTCCCACCAGGCCTGCCTCTGTCGACTCCCTCACCAAGGGGGGTCAGGGAAGATGAACTATCCCCACTATCCCTGTTTTCCCTTTACAACATGATACTGTCCTGCAGAACCCCTGCATTCTGTGAGGGGTTGTCCCTCCCTCACCCGTGCTCAGCTTTAACGACCAGATCATGCCCGAAGCATTTTTTTTTTTTTTTTTAAATATTTTTAATCAAACGATATTCAACGTGTTATACCTGTTGCTTTATAATTGTAATGCCAGAATAGGCACTTGAAGGCAATGAAAACATTTCTTGCTGTTGGCAATCTGGCATGGCAAACTGGGTTATAATGGACGTGGGGTCTGCGTTCCCATCTAAACTGTACACCAAATGTCAGTCAGCCCGTGCCAATTAGTGCTTATGTTGCTAGGTCACCGTGGTCAATTGAAAACAGCATCAATAGAACTTGAAAAGGTTTCTTCCCGATCAGACCTCCTGACATATTGAGCAGAATAATGGATGGGAAAAAGCAGCCAAGGCCCCTAGCCTAGATTCCGAATACTCGCCGTAAGAATTCATTTGCAACCTGCAATTAACTGGGAAGAATGGGCTCCCAGAAGGAGTCTGGGTGCTCAGAGAAGAAAGCCCCCGGCTCCCGTGTGGCACATGTTTACTCCTGAGACGGTGGGGAACCCTTGGCTGAGCTTTGAACTGAGCTTTGAGCTGGGCTTTGAGCCGGGCTCGGGAGCGGCGCGGGGGAGCCGGCAGATCTGCCCCCGGAATAGAGGGTGGACAGGAACCTCCCAGGGAATTGGAAAAACCTCTGGATCTGCTGCTCGTGGCAGCACCTGGTTGTGCAGCTTCAAGCTGTGATGAAGGAAACCATGAGCAAAGGTGGCCTTCAGGGAAATTTGGGGAGATATTCCCCCCTCCCTGGTCTCTCTCTAATGCCTGGCCCCCCCCCAGTCCCGCTGCAGGCACGGCTGGGGGGGACACTGTTCAGCTCCAAGACAAACCTGCTTTTGGGGGACGTGTTGTGGGACTCTCTGGGTTCACACTGCAGTGTCTCCTCCTTCCACAGAAGTGCTGGAGCTGCTCCTCTCCTTGCCTGGAACCGCATGCTGCAGTCCCCCAACCAGTTCCAGCCGGCGCAGTACCAGGGGATGGGACCCATGGGATACCCCCAGAGACCCGAGGACCGCATGGACAGGGGCAGACAGGTAGGAACACCCTCTGTCCTCCTCCCCTCCAGGGCTTCCTTCTGACATGGCTGTGAGCAGGGAGCGTGGTGTGGGAGGGCATTCCAGAGCTGGTTTTAGTGTGTCACTGTGTCCCCACTGAGAGCAGGGGCAGGTGACTTCCCAGCCTTGTCCTCCCCTGGCACAAGGTCTGTGCCAGGACTGCACCACCTCCACATCCATTAGCACAGCTCACTCTTCCTGCAGCCTGAGCAAACATCACCTGAAGGCAAGTGTTCCAACCTCTCCTGTGAGGGAATCCACAGCTACACCTTTTGGGGTCAGAAGGGTTTCTCCCCGGCATGTTTTAAATGTGGATTCTTACAACTTCCTGTATTTTTCCTCTTGAGTGTTTATTGGGTTTCTCTTAGCTGAAAAACTACTTAATGCAAATGTAGCCCCAGGAATAAACGTGTCTGGGGAAGGACATGTGAAAATAGCTCTGGGTGGTTACATGGAAACGAGGGAACGTGATGGGAGAACCTCATCCAAAATTACAGGTGACTCTGTCAGCAGTTCATGAAAATGCCACAGAGTGAAAATGCTACTTGAAGATAGCAGGTGACTTTGCTTAGGGAATTTTGGGAGGGGGGTTGTTCCCAGTAAAATGTGATCTGTTATATAGTCTTGTTCCAGATCTCTGAGCGTTTCCAGTGCTATATGCTGATTTAAAATAGATTTCAGGTATCTAGGTTAAACTCTTGGTTCTGTTGCTGCTTGGGGAAGTCAGAACTGTGGGAAAGGTTACTGCTCAGTGCTGGGGAGGAGGAGGGCTCAGCTGCTGGGTGACAGCACAGTTGCCCAATATTTTACCTGGAAACCAAGGCACAAACTGTTGGAAACGTGCCTTCTCCTGGAACCTGGCTCAACTCAAGACAAGTCACTTTTTAGTCACTCCTAGGTTTTTTTTTTTCCCTCCTCTCAGCCTGCCCACCTCCCCAGTGCAGAGACACTTGTGTTACCTGGCACAGCAGCAGCACAGGGGAGGCAGTACCAGTACAAATCCTGCCAGCACTGGATTTAACTGGCAGCAGAACTCACCAGCATGGGTGATGGTCACACTGAGCTTACTGGGGAAGTGTGGTGGGGCTTGAACCTTTGCCCAACTAGGCCCCAGTGGTGTTTGTATTTTAAATGTGGATGAGGTGTATTAGTAGGATCGATTTTCAGAAGTCTTTCATTTTGGGTTGCACAGGTTTACCCAAAACACCAGAACCAGAGGAAAAAATGCCTGATTGCACTAATCCATAAACAGGGGCTGCTGGGATAATGGAGAGAAGTCAGTGGAGGATCTTTGTGCCAGTGGAGCCTGGGCAGTGTTTGATTGGGCTGGGGAACAGACCCTTGAACAAATGTGCCTGCCTGCACACTCTGCCCTGCCCTCCATCCTGGGCAGCGTGGGGGGCTGTGTTTGCTAAGGGAATCTGTGCTCCAGGTAGTTCATTCCCAACCTTAAATCTTAGTGCCCAACAGCCGCAGCTGGAGTCACGAGGATGAGCAGGAATAGCCTTCCAGAAGGGTTGGGAAGGGCATCCCTGGTTAGTTCCCTCTTGGGAAGCTGTCTTGGAGCCTCGTGGCACCCACAGCCTGGATCATACTGTGGTCTTGTCCAAACCAGAATTCCCCTGGCAGTGGCACAGACCCATCTGCTGGTGCAGGAAGTGTTAGAACCGGGTGGTGACAACCCTTTTATTTATACCCACGCATAGTGGGTGTTAAGGACAAATCTTTCAGCTCCAGTAATTTTACTTCCTTAAAAATTCCCTTTCCCTTTGCAGTGTGTTGCCTTCCAACTGTTTTTTATCTCCCCTTGGATTTTTGTTGCCTTTTGTTGTTGTTGTTATTTTTAAAATGAACTTTCCAATGTCATTATTTCCTCGGGGCTGGAGCGAAATGAGAAGGTACCTGAAAGGCTTTCAGGTGCCAACCCAATCATTGAATCCGGCCTTGCTGCCTGCAAATTTCAAAGCGTTAAAGCCTTGAAAAGGGATTCAAGTGGAAGTGGTGACACGTAGCAGCATAAATAATTATCTTTGGGCCCTTTCACCTCTGAATTCTTTTTTTACAGCGTACAGAACGCGGCCTGAAGAGGTTAATAAACGCGCTGCCGCGGAGTGCTTACAAAATTAATGCAGCTGCCATGGATCCGGGGGGCTCCCTGGGAGTGGGGGGTTTGGGGCCTTCCAGCTCTCCCAGAAAACGAAAGAATAAACTTGGTGGTGCTGTGCAGGTGTTGGGCATTTCTATTCCAGCCTGTGGCCGCACACAACGGAGCGCCCGGATCGGCGTCGCGCGCGGCTCTCCCGGGCCTCGGCATTGTCCCTCTGCACGGGGATTGCTGCTGGATTTCAAGGATTTTTTTTTATTTTTTTTTTTCCCCAAGGGATGTAGCCAACCTGTTTCCTTTTTTTAATTGCCTGCAATCAAACCTGGGAAGGAACCTCCAAGGTTCCCTCCCCGTGCAGGCTGCGGGGAGCCTCACGGCAGGTTGGGTCGCCGGCCCCGCGGTTCCCGGGGATGTCTCGGCTGCTGTGGGCCGGGGTAAAGGTGGATTTCTCTTTGGAAGAGAGGAGAGGCAGCCCCTCTTCCCCTCCCCACCAAAAACACCCCAAGTAAGGGGCAAACAAAGCCTGTCACTGGTGTTGTTGGTGCACCATATTTCGTTTACTTTCTGGTCTCTGCAGTATGTCAGGTTTGGAAATTATTTAAGATGCTTCCCGGCGATTCTGTGAAATTTTCCAGTGGATTTTTCGCTTGATAGTTGATGTCTTAAATGCCTAAATTTAAGTACAAAAATAAATCTCATTTGGAGTGATTTCCAGAGCAGGATTTAGGTCTCTTTGGCCTACTATTAAAAGCGTGAATGAGTCTGGAAAACGCTGCTTCTGTAAAAAATACAGTTTTCATTTTTTTTTTCCCTTAAAATACTTCCATACACGTAAGTATTTTAAGGAGAAAAAAAAAAAGAAGCTGTGATGGTCTGCCCTGAGTGTGAGATACCCCATTTGCTGCTCTCTGCCTGGGGCTCTAAAAGCAAAGCACACCCAGAGGTGCCACTGCTGGGAAGTCCCTTGGCTTTGGGTGGGTTTGTTTCCCGGAGCGAAGCCGTGGCCGGTGCTGTGCTGCAGCCCCGCTCCCCTCCGGGGGTTCAGCCCTGCCTGTGTTTCCTGGGAGAGCTGTTGGATGTCCAGCCCTGTAACCGTGGTGGAGGGGGTTCGGTACCTCTCTGTGCAGAGGGATGTGGAGGGGGCATTGTTCCAGTCCCGAGTGGCGCCTCCAGCTCTCCCAACTTGTTTACTTGTGCTGTTAATCCAAAAAATAAATGCTTGCTTTTGTTTGTTTGCTTGCAGGCGTACGGCCCCGGGAGGCCCTACCCGCTCCCTCCTCCCGCAGGAAGGTACAGCTGGAATTAGCTCCTGGCTTCTATTTTTGGTTTTTTTTTTTTTCTTATTAAATATAGGAAACGTCCGGATTTTTTTTTTTTTTTTTCTTTTTGTTCTTTTTATTTTTTTGTGGGGGGGAGGGAGGGGGAAAAAAAAAAAAGAAATCAATGAAACTGTTAATTACCATCCCTGTAGTTTTTAAACTTGTTTAAAATGTGCACATTTCTTATGGACCTGGTGCTGATGATTTTTTGGGAGGGGGGCCGCGTGGCTGGGAAGCGGTGGGTTGTGGAGCAAGCCCGGGAGCCGCTGGAGGAGGTGGAGGTCCTGCGCTGTCTTCCTTACGTATCCGAGCTGTGCCCCTCACTCCGGACTCCAAACACCCCCTGCTCCACTCACGAGAGCCTGAAAGCAGCCGTGGAGTTTTAAAGAATGCCCAGAAGTGGGATTTGATGGACTCCCGGGGCGCAGCGGGCGGCGCTGGAACACGCGGCCCTCGCCGGTCCCGGGCGGATGTTCCTTCAGTGTCTCGCAGAGGGGCGGATTTTTTGGGGGACTTGGAAGTAAAACATTTCGATTTTTGCGACACCTGCCTGTTTCTGGCTTGGTTACTGGGGGCACAACCGAGCAGGGGAGGTGGGATTTGTCTGTTTGATACCTAATTTAAAATAGCCGCGGAAGGGCAGAGATTCCGTTCGTTTTTAGCACCTCTTTCTAGGGATTTTTCTGTGTGAGTGTTACCAAATCGGTAAATATTTTTATTTGCTTTATAAAGTGGCTTTTGAAATTCTGAGCAGCAGCGTGTGGTTCATTTTCAACCCCCTCCAGGCCCTATTTGTATCTTTTACTGGTGCGCCCGCGTTTATGTTGAATTCTTGGAAAATGATTCTACCCGGCCTCTATGTTAGCATTGAAAATATTTGTTTAAGCAACAAAACTAACAAAACTAAAAAAGGAAGAGAGCATCCAGTTCAGCTTTCCCTTTGGATTTTTTTCCCTTAAATTCGTGTATTGTGTAAACCAGTAAACTTCCCAGCCCTGCTCTGGCCCCGGTGCCACAGTGCTGGATGCTCCTTCCTTCCAGGGCGCAGGTGTTAATCACCAGCAACCAGGGAAAAGCCCAGAGAGACCCGGGTGTAACCTTGGGAGGAAGGAATCATCAAACTGGATTCATTATTTTCGAGTGACTGAGGGTGGAGCAGAATCCTTCATTGTAATGCAGCGTTCCGGGAACGGCCTTCTCCCTGGGATGGGAAAAGATTTGGGGCTCAAAACAAAAAAAAAATCATTTTGCTTTTTGAGCTGGACAAAACCAGCAGCGAGGGTGAGTTTTCCTGGGAGTGGGGTGGAGGAAGGAGCAGGGTGGGTCATGCCCAAGGTGGGATGAGCCCGGAATGCCCTCCTGGGCCCTGGGAGCGATGCCTGGAGCAGTGTGCTCTCCCAGAGGGTTGGGTTCCTGGGCTCCATGGCCCGGGGGTGGGATGGATGCAGGGCCTGACCGTGGAGCATCCCCCGTCCTCGGGCTCTGCTGTGGCTGCCTCTGCACCCCAGCTGCTGGTGGCTTTGGGGGTCACCCTGGGACAGCATCCCCGTGGAGCTCCTGAAGCTGCTCTACCTAGAGAGAGAATTTTTTTTTTCAGGCTGGAGCTGAGCCTGGCACATCCCCTTGGATTTGACAGAATTGGAGAGGGAAATCACTCACACCCCTGTCCCCCGTGGGAGCCAGTGGGAAGAAGCACTCCCCTATGGAAAGGGAAGGAGCCTTGGTTGTCCCCGTGTGGCACCTGCCATGAGGGGAAGGGGTGTCCCTGCAGTTCCCCACCCGGGAGAACGCCCCACTTCCCCTCCCGGCTCCTGCATGGGCCTCGGGAAGGGGTCCGGGAGCCGGTCCGTGGTCTGGCAGAGGCTGAAATCCCTGTTTTCCACCCCAGAATCGTTCCCTCACGGCACAGCCGGGAGCGGCGCGGGCTCTGGCACTGCCCGGGGCTGGGGAGCCCCTGCCCGGGCCAGGGGCCAGCGGGTCCCCCGAGGATGGGGGAGACGGGGCAGGGGGAGCACGGAATTAAATCCTTGGCGCCCGAGAGGGAGGCGGAAGGAAGGAGCTTTTGGTGTTGTCCATCAGTCCGTACACCGGGAACGAAGCAGCCGACTCGTGAGAACAAGGCTTCCTTTTATTGTTAAAAATAAAATAAAATTAAAATTAAAAATAAAAGAAAGAAAAAATTGCCGGAAACTCCCGAGAAGTGTTTCCCGACGCGCGGGGTTTCCCCGGGAAGAGGCGCGGGGATAAAACCCCGCTGTGCCGTGGAGCATCCTCGGGCCCGGCGGCCCCGGCGCTGCGGGGCTCGATCCCCGCCCTCCATCCCGGCGGGAAGCGGGGTCCAGCCCCGGGAATCCCCGGGCTCTCCGTCGTCTCCGCGGGTCTCTGAGCTCGTCGGGAGCGGAGCGAAGGGCCGGCGGCTGTGGCGGTTCCGCGGGACGCGCGCCCCGTCCACGCGCGGTCATTCATTTACTGAGCGATATTTAACAACAACAACGAGAAAAACGGTTTTTCCCCTTAAATCTGAGCGCCGGCGTTCCAGGGCTCTTCTGCCACGGCTCCCGCCGCCGCCGCCTCTCGGGTCGCGACTCAATTTACCTCCGATCGGGACAAGAGCGGAATCGCACTTCGGGGGCACCCCCGCGAAATTAATTCTGCCGAGATAAGTTGCACTTCAGAAGGTTTATTGTGGCGCTCAGCGGGGCTGTGACGGGACACGCCGGGGCTCCGGGTGCCCCGGGGCTGCCGCAGGAGAGCGGGGCCGGGCCGGGAGCGGAGCCCCGCGGTCCCCCGGCTCCCCCCGCCCCGTCAGGGGCGCTCCCGGGCGGGATGCGGAGACACGGGCGGGACGCGGATCCAGGACCACGCGTGCACACAGACCCTCCACGCACACACGTGCACACGCACACCCTCCGCGCACTCACACGTTCACACACACGCGCGCGGGGAGCGCCGCGGTCACGCCCGCAGCCCACGCGTGGACGCGCACTCGGCCCCGCCGCGGGGCTGCCGTCGGGGCCGTTTATCCAAAAAACCGGAGAGGCTTTAAAAAAAAAAAAAGAACCAGAAGGAAGGACGGGAAAGGGCCGGAGGGAGGGGAGCGCGGGGGCCCACGGGCGTCCGTCGGGGTCCCCGCAGGCGCTGGGCCGGCGGGTCCGGTCTCGGAGGGCCGGGGGGTCGCGGGGGGGACACACGGGACACACCGATTACCACGTCCTGCCGTAGAGCAGGTTGGGGCTGACCATGCCGCCGTTGTAGTCGGCGCCGGCCGAGTCCAGGGGGGCGAGGGGGGGCACGGGGCCGTGCAGCGCCGGCGGGCTGGGCGACAGCTCCTCCAGGTCGGCCGCCTGCCCCAGCGAGCCGGGGTGCGGGTGCGCGGCGGGGGCTGCTGGGGCGGCGGCGGGGGGCGCGGGGGCGGCCTGCCCGGGGCCCGGGGTGCCGCTGCCCGGCGGCGGGCAGGGTTTGCCGTCCTTCACCAGCACCGGCACGGCCACGCGGCGCGGCGAGGGCTGCTGGCAGAGGCCGCCGCCGTCGGGGTGCAACTGCTGGGCGGCCGCCTTGTCCTTGGCCTGGCGCTTCATCTTGTAGCGATGGTTCTGGAACCAGATCTTCACCTGGGTCGGGGTGAGGTGGATCAGGCTGGCCAGGTGCTCCCGCTCCGGCGCCGACAGGTACTTCTGCTGCTTGAAGCGCCGCTCCAGCTCGTAGACCTGCGCCTGGGAGAAGAGCACCCTCCTCTTCCTCCGCGGGGCCGCGTGGAGCGGCACGATGGCCTTGGCGCCCTCGGCGATGCCGCTCAGGCCGCCCATCCCGGCCACGTTCATCCCGGCCGACGGGCCCATGAACCTGGAGACTGAGCGGGAGAGGCGGCTCAGCGCCGGCGGCCGCCCCGTCGGGGCCGCGGTTTCCCCCGCCCGCCCCCCGCCGCCGCCGCCGCCCCCCCCGCGCCGCCCCGCGCCCGCACTTACTGCTGGAGTAGCGGGGGTCGCCGCCGGCCCCGTACCAGCCGCCGCCCGCCGCCGCGCCGCCCCGCATCCCCTCGGGGTAGGCGGGCAGCTCGCCCACGTTGCCCAGCCCGCCGTTGCAGTAGCCCCCGACGGCGCCGTGCGGGAACTGCGAGACGCCGTGGGGCATGTGGTAGGCGGCCGCCCCCGCGGGGACGTGCTGCGGGACGGCGGCGGCCGCGGGGGGCACGGGCGCCTGGCGGTAGGGCCCGAGGGGCGCGCCCAGCCCGCCCGCCCCGTCCATGCCGCCGAACTTCTTGTAGCTCTCCTCCATCGGGCTCAGGATGTCGGTGACCGAGAAGGGCGTCGTGTGCTTGGGGCTCAGCGACATGGCGCGGCGGGGCGGGACGCGACGGGGCGGGCCTGGCCGGGCCGGGCGCTGCCGCCGGCACCGGCGAGCCGTCCGCGGCGGCCACCAGCCCCGGGCGCCGGTAGCTCGCCGGTTCTTTTAGCCCGGAGCCGGGTTTACGCCAGACGCGGGGGGGCGGAGCGGCGGCGGGCGGCCCCGGCCCCTCCCCGCCTCCCGCCGCCCCCCGGCCCCGGCCCCCTCCTCCCGGCCATTGTCCTGCGCCCGCCCGACGGCTCTTAAGCCCGGCCGCCCCGGGGCAGCGCCGGAGCGGCTCCGAGCGGCCCCGCCGCCCTCGCCCGTAAGTACCCGCCCGTTCCCGCGGCCCCTCGTCCCGACCCCGTCCCGCGGTGCGCGGCGACCCCCGGGCAAACCGTGCCGGGGCAGCGCGACGGCCGCGGCCCCGGCCCCGACGGCAGGAGCCGGGACACCCTCTCCCCTCTTCCCGGGCCGGTGCCCCGGGGGTGCGCGGCTCCCGCCCGGCCCCCGCCCCTCGGAAGCGCTGCCTCGGGGTGCGGAGCCGGTGGGAGCCCCCGCGGCGCCGGGGCCCCTTTAGGGCTGGCGCTTCGTTCGCATCTGTGGTTTGGGGTTTTTTATCGGTCGTTGTTCGTTCGTTCGTTGGTTTTGCGACAACGAAACGCTCCCCAGGGTCAGCCCGAGCCCGCGGGAGGGGGTCGGGCCGGGTGCGGGACGCGACCCTCCCGCCCCGGGGGGCGGCTGCGGGGGCTCCCGCGGGGGGACCCCGGGCGCGTCGGGGGGAAACGGCTGCGGGGGCTCCTGCCCGTCCCCGCCGCTCCCGGCGGGCAGGGGAGGCTGAGGGGAGTCTCTGACGGGCTGAGAGGACGCGGCGCAACCAGATCCCGAGGCCAAAGCTTCCCCTGACCTCCTGGGTCGGGCACCGCCGCGACGGGGCGGCCCGAGCCCCGCGGGTCCGTGCGCGGGCAGATGCGCCGTGTGCGCGCTCCCGCAGCGCCCGGACCGGGAGGGGGGATCGCGGGGCTGCGCTTTATCGGCAAATGGGTCAAACTCGGTGTGTGCCAGCAGCAGCACCTGCGCCTCCTCCCGGGGGGGCACCCGCTCCCGGGCTGATCCCGGGTTTGTCCCTCCAGCCACCTCCCTCGTCCCCCTGAGCGAGAGGCTGAGCCCCGTTTGGGAGCCAGGGCTATCCCGCACCTCCCGACCGGACCCTTCCCTTCCCCTCTCAAACCCGACCCTTTCCCTGATCCCTCTGGAGGCAAAGCACCTGCAGATCTGGCGTGATTATTAAAAATGAAAGACAGAAGATCAGAGCGAGGACAGCTCCGCTTCTTGAAGTTTGTGCTCCTCCCTCAGACCCTGAGATCGATCCCGGTGAGGGGCAGGAGTTGAACATCTCCCCAGTCTCCATGTGCCGCTGTCCAAATCCCCTGCTCCTCCCGCCAATTTTATTCAGCTGCAATTTTCCCACAGTTCGGGTAGAATTCCTGGCACCTACATCCTTTTTCCCTGAGCCCGTTTTCCCGTTACCTGCTTTAAAAAAAAAAATAATTTAAAAATGTAACCCCCTCGACGTTGCTGCGGGAGCAGTGCAGGGGCTGCTACCACCCCTGCCCTGAAAGTGACCCACTGATGGGACCCCCTGCCCCTCAGGGCACCCACGGGGAGGGGACACAGCTCTGGCTGCTGTCCCTGGGGTTGGGGCCCACAGCAGAGCCCCCAGTGCCCACCAGCCCGGGCACTTCTGTCACCAGCTGCTCTCTGAGCTGCTGAGCAGTGTCTGAGCCCAGCTCTTACTTCCTCAGAAGGCTGACAGTTGTACTCCTATTTTATTTAATTTTTTTTTTTTCCCCTGGAGTTTTCCGTCCCTTTTAGAGCGGGTCTCCTCCTGGATGGAACTCACACTCCAGGAAGGAGCTGCTGAAATCTCCATCCTCCCCAGACACAGCGGTGCCCTTTTGTTGTCAGGGCAGGTGGCATTGCCCCCCAGATGGGGATCAGGCCTGAGCCCCCTTGGCCTGGCAGGAGGAGAGGGGGGACCCCACTCAGCCCTGTAGGGAGAGAGCCCTGGGGTCAGCTTGCAGCTTGGCAAACCAGGGACCCTGGAGCACCCCCAGCCCTGAGCAGCTGAGACCCCCAGGAGCCTGATGGGTGGGTGGGTGGACGGATGGATGGACGGATGGATGCAGAAGCTGAAGAAGCAGAATGTGGTGTCCCTGCTTCTCTCTGGAAGGAGGGAGGCTGCTCGTGGTGGTGTAGGGATGATTCCCTGCGAGCCACTGGGGCAGGGAGGAAGTTTGGGATCTCACCGTTGCCTCAGTGCTGCTCTGGTGACAAACCAGATGGAAATAAGGCAGAAAGCTGAGTGGGACTGGTCCTGTTTGTGTCAGACCGGCCCTGTAACCTGGGATTTGGGGATCTGGCACGGGCGAGGTGGCCCGTGAGGGCTCAGGTGGTGGGCACGGTGCCAGTACCTGCGGCCTCTGCTTTTGGAACTGGGGACCTTGTGCCCAGGAGTGAAAACCAAGGGCCTGCCCTGGGACAGCAGCCCAGGAAGGGGGAACCGGTGGGAAAAGGACCCTGCCCGCGATGGCCAAACTCCTGGGATGAGGAGCCATGAAGGATGTCCACAGGGATGGGGCTGTGGCACTGAGCCCCCAGGACACTCCTCACTCCCATCCCGGGGGTAGAGGCTGCTCATCCCCCTCCAAGGGGAAGCACAGCCCGGGGGGAGCTGGTAGAAGTGCAGCCAACAAAACCCCTCACTGCTGGTTTGCACTGAAAACACCCCGGAATTTTTCCCACATCACTAATATGGTGTTCTGGATAAAAAGTGTCACAGTGCAGTGAAGGCTTTCACCCCTTCCCAAACTTCCCTGAGATGGAGCCTTTTGGCAGGGTCGGGGTCAAACACTTGGTCCTCGCTGAAGTGACGGACTGAGCAGGTTTTTCCTTTTTCTTTTTGGCTGTGGCAGAAGCCCAAGGAACTCCTTTGTTCCAGTTCAACTTCAGGGACTGGGGTTTCTGAGGGAAAGATGTTCCATTTCCTCAGGAGCGTGTGTGTAAAGAAAACCCCACCGACGTGGCAAATGCCCCACAAGAAAACCCCAACCTTAAAATCCTCCTCGCTTACAGAATGTATGTTTTTTGTTACCTGGAGGTGCCACACAAATCTGGACCACATCCTTCCCTATCCTGGGAAGATCAAACTGTGGATTCCAAGTTAAGCAGTTTAAAAGCAAATTTAAAAACAAACAAACAAACAAACAAACAAAAAGTAGGAAATGCAAGGAGGCTGTCAGCAACAGGAAAGCAACCACCAAGGAGCCAAACTATCGGGTTTTATTTTTGTGAGTGATGTCTTTCCCTGCTCCCTGATTACCCCCGTTCCGCGGAAGGTCGCTCGGATTCCAGGCTGCCGAGTGCAGATGTTATTTCAGAGCCCGGCTCGTCTCCCTGATAATAATGACATATTTGGGCTCATTTCCACACGTTAAGTTGTTCCTGCTATTTGAGCCCGTGCCTGTCGCGGCGAAGGTGTTGACCTTGGAGAGAGGCACAATTGACACGGAGATGGAGGCTGATTTTTGGCGGGGCGTTTTTCAGTAATCCAGTATAAATGCTAATTTATTTCCACGGCAGCTCCCACCAAAAGCGATGGTTTCTCCCAAATAATCAGCGCCAGCCTCTCCCCGCGCTGTGATCGCGGCCGAGGGCAGTTTTGCCTTGATTCGGCTCTTACCGATAATTTGCAGAGATTAAAAGGGTCTTGGAAACGGAGGCTTAAGGAATTGCTTTCTGAAGGCGTCGCGAGACTGGAAAAGGAACCCGGGGGTTCCAGCCCACTCTAAAATCATTATTTCCACGCAAAGCCCGGGATTAGGAGTCTGGAGTGTCTCTG
Organism: Corapipo altera; assembly: GCF_003945725.1. NCBI lineage: Eukaryota > Metazoa > Chordata > Aves > Passeriformes > Pipridae > Corapipo > Corapipo altera. Next base: position 587,483 of record NW_020884911.1, read on the forward strand.
TTCGCAGGGAGGGGACGGTGTTACCGCGGCGCGGGGACAGCTCCGCTCCCGCCGCGGCGCCGGCCGGGCCTCCTGCAGGGCTGCCTCTCCCTTTCCAGGGGAGCCAAGCACCTCACAAGTACCTGTGCGCAGGAATTGTTGCTCCCGGGGTCGGTGCTTGCGGCAGGAATGCCCGGCAGGAATGCCCGGCAGGAATGCCCGGCAGGAATGCCCGGCAGTGCCACCGCAGGGCACGGCCGCGCCAGGAGATCTTGTTGCAGGTTTGGAGAGTCGCTCACACCAAGGCCAGGCTTAGGGGGATGTTGTTCTCCCTGCACCCGACATCTGTCCAGCCCTAGGGTTCCCTCCCCCGTGCCCCTCTTTATGCCATGACAGTTATTACCAGGCAGGGTGTTCCCCTGTCCTGTAGTTTTTCCCTTTTGGGATAAAACCCCCACAATAAATATATTGGTATTCTCAAATCCTTCCCTGAAAGTCCTGCTTGCCACATGGACTTTCATCCCTTGGGGCTCTTTCCCTGAAGAGCCCTTCTGGCCCTTTTCCCAGCACCCTCAGCAGGCAGGATGCAAATGTTTTGTGTTAGGCTGAAATCACCCCCCAGTCCCCTGGTTATTCCTCCCACCAACTTGCAGAGCAAGGACACGTTCCTCTGGCTGGCTGTGCCTGTCCCCTCCTCCTGGCAGCCTGGGGCAGTGCCCCCCCCACCACCGGGGTGGGTCTGGCTGTGCCTGGGAAGGTCCATCCCTGAAAAGCTCGGGCACCAAATGCTCCCTCTGGGCTCGGGTGGCAGCTCCTGCAGCCGAGGGAGGACAAGCCAGCTTTCCTCCTGCCTGCAGGAGGGAATGTTTCCAGCTGCTGAGATCCCAGGTAAATGCCCTGTGTCCTCAGATCCGGCTGGGAAAAGTCTCTGGCAAGAGAAAGGTGTATGGATGGGAACGGGGCAGACTCCGGTGTGGGCAGCATCACTCCAGCTGCTCACGTGAAATGTCCCAGGCCTGCTTTTACTTATTGATGCAACAGAAAGTGTTCCAGTGCTGCATGGAATATTTAGTTAGTCACTCCTAACTAACTGGGAGGTAGTTTCTCCAAGGCCATCAGGCACTTCAGGCTGGCACCTCGTGCTGCTGGACCACTCCAATGCCCCCAGAGCATCCGTGTGCTCGGCAGTGGGATACTGATCCCCTGGGCCCTGCTGGTGCCTGTCAGCAGGGCTGGGAAATACCACACAGGTGCCCTTTAAATCTGATTTATGTACCCAGGGAGGCTGCAGTGAAACATCTTGTGGCTCTTGGCCTGTGGGACAGCCTGGTGTGGAGGTGATCAGGACCCCAGAGAACCGAGTGCTGGATGGCTGGAGCTGGGAATGGCAGGGCAGGGCAAGGCTGAGTCAGCAGGAGCCGGTTACGCTGGATTTGTGAGGGATGTGAACCCAAAGAAGAAGAGTTCTGCTCTCAAATGGGCACATGGTGGTAGGAGGTGTGTCCCAGGTTCCCTCCACAGAAACCCCCACTGCTGTAGCCACCTCTACCTGGATCCAAAGCAGCTGCACAGGGAAATCCCCTTTGGGCTGTGTGAGGCTGTAGCAGGACGAGTGCCTTGCTGACGCCTTCCCAGCTTTGGGAACAGGCTGCTGCATCCCGAGGAGTGGTGTTCCCAGGCTCAGCTCCGTGCTGTGTGGTACCCTGACGACTGTTGAGCAAAACTGAGCCATTATTTTGGGGCTCTCACCTGCAGGAGTCCAGCACTTCGGGGGGAAAACCCCTGGAAATGTCACACTGCTGGAGTGCTGGAACACGCCACGCTTGGAAAAACAGCAGAGCAGAAGGAAAGAGAAGTTTCCTACTTGAACAAAGCACCCAGGCAGATGTTTAAGAAGTGCTGGCCTCTTCCAGATGGTGTTAATAAAAGATTTCATCGGGTTAAAAAAGAGGAAACTTAAGTTAAGGACCTTCTCCTCCGTGCTGTGTGCTTTCTCCTCCTCAAGGCCGTCCTTTTTTTCCCCAGCCCGGGTTCCTGCTCCGGCTCATTGTTCCCTTGCCGTGTGCTGCTGTGCCGTGCGGGCTCTGACCCGGCGGTGTCACAGCCTTCCCCGAGCTGTTTGTCACCATGGAGTTGTCTCTGCGAGGCAATGGTGGCATTTAAATCACACAAGCCACCCCTGGAAGGCAGCACTGCCCTCCCTAACTGGGAGGGTGGCACCAGTGCCCGGGGTGCTCCCGGAGGGACGCCTGGCAGAGTGGCTTTGCTCCTCTCTTTGCTCTTTTGCCCTGAAGATCCCCTGCAGGTGGCTGGGGAAGGGAGTGGAGCTGAGGGAGCCGGGTGTGGGAAGAGACACGGACGCCTGTAAGTCCCCCCTTCTTATTTCCTCGCAGGAGTCTGCCCTGCTCCGGAGCCCTTGGGCTGTTGGGGGAGGGAATCGTGCCTGAGCCCTGGGGGTATTTATTTTTAGGGCAGGAACGGTGCCTGGGCTGTTCCACCGTGCTGTGCAGGCTCACGAGGGCAGGGTGGAGGTGTCCCATGCCAGAGCTGTCCCGGGCAGGGCTCCAGGTACGGGGGATACACTCCCCAGTGCCCAGAGGGTACATCTGCTCAGGGGCAAGGGGAGGGCTGAGAGTCTTCTCAGGGGCGTTTGGGGGGTTTTGCACTTGCCAAGAGGCAATATTGGTGAGTTTTGATTTATTTTTACATTTGTGTTGCATGTCTGATGCTGGGTTTGCCTCGGGTCTAACCCCCCCTCTGCCTGCCTTGATCCCTGGGGAAGCTGGTAACTCCCTGTGCTGCTGAGCTCCTTTTCCATCTCTGGGATGGAATTGCTGCCCCTGGGAGGCGTGGGACAGCTTCAGGTCCGTGTGCCAAGCGTCCCCCTGCCCTCACATCCCCCCCCCCTGCAGGGTGGGAGCTGTGGGAGGGGGTCTGGGACCCGGCTGATGGTCACTGCTGGGGTGGTGCTCGTTCCTTGGGCACCTCCAGGGGTGGGCACTCCACCACCTCCCTGGGCAGCCCCTTCCAGTGCCTGACCACCCCTTCCACGGAGAAATTCCTCCTGTTGCCCAAGCTGCCCCAGGAAATGCCCCCCACTGCCCGGGCAGGAGCTGGTGTGAGCTGGTGTGGAGGTCCCGTGGCTCGGATATTTATGGCACCTTTACTGTGTTCATTCCAGCATTAAACTGCTAATTAATTATGACATTTGTGCTACTTCATTTTTCACTGTGAATCCGCAGAACCTGGCAGGCAGTTAATTAGCTCTCTCTATGCAAAGGATACTAAGGGAAAAAATAATTGCTTGAGGAATCATCACGGCGTTCTTTCAGAAAAGGTCTTACCTATGAGCTGGCTTAGAGCTTGCAGGATTTGCACTTTGAAAGATGCCTCTGTCAAAGGCCAATCCTTTGGAAGAGAGATTTGAAGGAAAAGGTTATCTCGGAGATGTGGCTCGGTGGGTGTTATTTAGTGGCTGTAAGTCCAAGGGAAATCAATTATCTAAACAACTCCCGTTCTGGAATGGATTTCTTTATTCTTCTCTAAATATGTACTCATCTTTGTGTGCCTATTGATGTGTGCAGCCAGCAAACCTGAGACCGTGGCAGCAGCTCTGTCCTCCCTGGGCTTCTCTCAGCTCCTACCTGGGGAGGGTGAGGGGCTTCCCCAGCCTTTTGTCTATTTAAAAAAGCAGTTTATATTGAAAAAGGAGCTGGGGGGGGGGGGGCGAATGGAAACCCCCATTTTTACACACCCAACTTCTCCTCCCAGATGTGTGTGGATTCCAGGGACACACCAGCCTGTCAGACCCCTCGAGGGACTCGGTGGCACCACTGAAAGTGCTCTTGGGGTGGTGCTTGTGGTGCCTCCTGCCTGTGGGGTTGCTTGGTCTTCAGCTCTTGCTGCTTTTGGGGGGCATTTGCACCCAAAAAAAAAAAACCCAAAAAAAATCCCTCAGAGGGTTTGGCAACACATCCACCTGGAGCTGCTGTTTGGACAAGATGATCTTTCAGGTCCCTTCAAACCCAAACCATTCCACGATTCTATCACAGATTTTCCATCCCCACCATCGCTCCAGGCATCGCTCCTCCCGTTTCCTGGCTCCTGTAACAAGGACAGGCCCGTGACCGCCCCGGGCTCCTCGGGATAAGGAGCAGGTTTTCTTATTTTGGGACGACAAAGACAACGAGGAAAATGGTATTTGTGCCTACAGGGATAAACAGGCATTTTCTTAACCAGATTGGAACCTCCAGCAGGTCTCTCGCCCTCCGCTCCCCCCGCCAGAAACTTGTTTTATTAGCAGGTAGTTCCACGTTGAGGTTGCCACAGGAGCATTACAGTAATGGAGTTGACATCTATATAATGGAGTTGACATTTTATTCAAAAGGGAAAAGAAAAAGCCTTAACAAACAGGGCTTCCCTCCCCCCCCCTTCCTTTGGTTCTGTGTTTCGCTGTCATTGATCGCGTCGAGCCACAAACTTCGAACAGCCGCCCGTGCTGGCAATTTAATAAAATTTCATACAACAGGAGGTGCTTCAGGAATGCTGGTGGGATAATCAGCCTGCTGCAAACTTGAACTTTGCTGAGAAATCAAGGCAATAGCTTTGTTCAGCAGCGAATCACAGCGATTTGAACCGGTTCTTGCCAGCGAGCTCGTGGTGGCTGTTCCACGCTGCATTCCAGCTTGGGCTCAATGCTTCCAGCCAGGAGGCTGGGACAGGGCTGCCTTCCTCAGCCAGCACTAGCTGGGGATGCTGGGACAAGCTGTGTGTTGGGTTGGCATCGAGTTGGGCTGGGTTGGAAGGGAAATCTTTCCCATGCCAGATTCATTAGAGCAGGTTTAGGACAGGAGGGACAAACCAGCCCGTCTGGGCCTGTGAAGGTGAAAGAAGGTGCCAGAGCATGATGCCAACTGGACTGTGGGAAAAAAAAGATGGGAAATGGAAGCACCAAAGCATCCTCAGTCTATAAGGCATCCATAGCCATTCCTCAGGGTGGAAAATGAGCTGTTTGGGGGTTGCAGCTCTGGTTTGGGTGAGCAGGCAATGGGAATGACCTGCAGTTCTCCTCTCTGTTGGCACTGCCCTGCTTGTCGGGTATTCTGGGCACAGCAAAAGGATCACTCAGGAAAAACACAAGCTCTCTCCCAAAACGCTTTTGGAAAGTAATATCTTTTTAATGAACTAAAGTTAAAAGTCCCTTGGTGGGTCTGCTCTTCCCCCTGGTCTGTAATTTAAGTCACACATCTCTGTTTCCCTCCTGACGACTCGGCTGCTGCAGCCCATTGACATTTGTGTTTCTGATGTAATAATCAAATGCTAAAACACAGAGATTACATTTGGATCAACACATTTGGTTCTTAAACCCCGAAAGTAATTATCTTTTCTCATCTACAACGAATGGAAATGTTATTCTATTAACCATTAAGCAGCTCTATTGCCTGAACACCGGCCGGTGGCACCGCTGGGGATCCCACCCGCTGCCTCCATAGGCTTTAACCTCGCAGGTTTTCCCACATCTGGAAACTTTCTGGGGGGCTGTGGGCGATCCTGGCTCAGGAACTGATGGCCTGGATGGACATCTGCTTGAAATGATGGCGAAATCCCCTTGGTTTCTCCTGGGAAAGGGCCTCGAAGGAAAGCACCTTGCTGGAGCCTGAGCTTGCGGGTGCTGCCTGGCTCTCAGGGCTCGTGGTTCTCCACAGGCATCCCTGTGGAGCAGAGATGGGATCAAGGCCCCCCGAGGATCCTGCAGAGCATGCTGGACGTGAGGAAATGGTGTGAGTCGACAGGGAAGTCAATAAGGGTGCGAGTCTGAAGTGGAACTTAAGCTCACGGCTGAAAACACTTTGAAAAGCACTGGCCACAATTAAGCACTTAATCAGGAGAGAGCTGCAATTTTCTGAGGCTCCAAGGACAGAAATCACAAAGTACAGATCCAGAGATAGGAAGGAAAACGTCTCTTTGGCAATTAAGACCCGTGCTGCTCAGGGGCTGGAAATGGTGTCGCTGAGTGACTTTTTGTTGCACGGTTGATACACTGAATTATCACAAACGTGAGCCGTTGTGCCTGAACTGCCACTCGAGGAGAGAAACTGCCCCTCCCGTGCAATCGCTGCTCTGCGAGCCGGCTCCTGCTTTCCCTTCTTTAAAACAGCAGTGCAAATTGTCTCCTTCTCCTCCCCCAGGAAATGAGGTGCTGGCCGAAGGACCCCTGCAAGCATTCCAAGGATAAGAGGCTTCCCAGGCAGAGTTGTGGCCGCACACAGATGCAATCCACCGCCCCGGAGAGGAGATGCAAAGGCCCCGAGGAAGGTGCTGCTCCCACAGGACTTCCTGGGGCACCTGCCCCGCTGGTTCTGGCGTTTTGGGACTGGTTCCTCCTCTGTGCTTCCCCCCGCGGGTGGATGTGGGTGGGGGTGGGTCGATGCTCTCCCCGCTCCAGCTTTTCCCTGCCGGGGGAGCTGTTCTGTGCCGGGACTGCCGCAGCCCCAGCTCTGTGTGTGAGTGTCTCTGCCCTCACCCTCTGCAACCCCAGCCTGTCCCCAGCAGACCCGCGGGCAGTGCTCGGTGCTGTGCCTGCTGCTCTCCCCACTCGCTGCACACTCGATTCCAGACGACGTTGTCGAGGTTCCTCGTCGATATTTTACTTTTTCATTAGAACTGTGGCTTGTCAGAACTCCTTGTTGCTTCTCCAGATGCCAATAAACACGAAGCCAATCTCCACCAGCGTGGCTCATCTTCCTTAGAGGACCTGATTCAGTGTCTCCCGGAGTCAATGTGAATCTTTCCACTGTTTCCAGTGGGTGTCAAGTCCAGCTCTTGTTTCGGCTGAGATGGCAGGCGCCGGCTCTGAATGGGCTTTGAGTGCTGTACACGGAGCACGAGGGGATCCTTGTTCATCTCAAGTCCCCCAAGAGCTCTCTTAGCAGCGAGGGTGAACTCATCCCAAATAAATTCAGATGAAACCCTTGCATCGCACCGCGTTACATTTTGGGTTTGAAGGGGCGCAGACAAAACCTGGATTGCTGTGACTGCAATTGCCTCTGAGAGCTCTGTGGTTTTGTGCAGGCAATTTAGGAGGTGGAGAAGGCTGGAGTGGTGTGTATGGTTTCTTAAAGGCTGAGAATATCGATAAACTTCGTGGTAAACCGGGTAGCTGAAATATTTTTAGTTCCTCCACCGTGGTGTTCGTTCCCAGAGGTCCACAGAGCAGCGCTAACACAGCCAGTGGAGCAGCTAAGGGTGGCTTTTATCCTCTGCTGACTAACACGCTGCAGCCAGATGGAATGGAATAAATCTCTTCTTACACACAGCCAAACCAAAACAAATATTATGCAATGATTAAGTGGCAACCCAAACAGAAGCAGGCGTCCTGTGGGCTGAAACAGGAAATCTTGGGTTACAAAACTCAAGATATGTGAATTTAATTTGATTATATATTTGATGGCTATCTGGAGTGGGCCATGAATAATTGATGAAAACTAGAAAAACTGCTGTTTACCTTTAAAATCAAGCTGAAGAAAGTAGGAGCTGAGTGTTTAGGAGCATAATTGCTGTTTGCATGGGTCACGTGAGAGGTCCCCGCTGTCCCTGGTGGTGACCAGCAGCGTTAGCTGATGGAAAGGCAAAAGTGGAATTCTCCCTGTCTGGCTGCATTAGTGATTTAACATCAATTAAGCGAGGAGGAGGAACAGCAAAGTTCTTCAGCTCCTCTGGGGCTGAGCTGGAGCAGGAACCTCCTGAAACGTGTTTTCTACCTTTACCTGGTGCAGAGTGTGAGCAGAACCTGACACTGGGACTAAACTTGAGGTTGGAAAAGACCCCCAAGATCACCAAGTCCAACTCCTCGTGCTCTGCAGCTCCAAGTGCCTCTCTGGAAGATGCAATGACCTGAACTTTGCTGGCGGTGCCACTGAAACCCGGGTCCTTCCCACTTCATTCCAACTGGCAGAGGGCAGCCCTGGGTTAGATTTTGGGAGGAGATTCTCGGCTGTGGGGCTGGTGGGGCGCTGGCACAGGTTGTCCAGGTGCTCCACATCCTCACTCACCACGGAGGGGGCTGCAATGCCTGGGGTTACCTGGCAGGGAGTCCTTGCTGAGGCATGGAGATAAAGGCAGAAGAGGGAAGACGGGAAACACTCTTAAAGCAAAATTATCATAAAACTTGGATTTATTCTGAGCGTTGGAAGGAGAAAACAACCCAAGGCAGGAGGGGAGGGAGAAAGCTTTGGTTGCTTCAGGAAGCCAAGGGGAGTTGTGCAGAGCGTTGTTCCAGAGCTGTGACCTGTGCAGGTGTGTGGAGAAGGGAATGAGCTGCTCTCAGCTGAGTGTTAAACCCCACAGGCTCTCATGGAGACATTCCAGCACCCACACACCCGAGATCTGACCTCAGCTGCATCCCAGGGAGGCGTGAGCAGGGGGGGAACAAAAGCCTGTCTTTAGAATATTTTAAACTTCTTAACCCAGATGCAAAGCACAGGTAGAAATGAAACAGCAGCCCGAGGATCTCAGTAAGAAACCAAACAAATGGACTAGATGTGGGAAAACAGCCTGGCCTTGTTCACTGCTTTGCTCCAGCCAGAGGAGGACAGAGGTTAGCAGTGATTACTCTTGGGTTCCTATTTGGATACTTCCACAATGGTATAACAGCCAAATGGAAAGTCTGGACTAATTTAGGCTTTTTTTTTTATGAGAGTGGCAAAAAAAATTATTGTGTGTTAGGCCAGATGGCTTAAAACAGGCCACAGAGTTGATTTATTCCTTTACAGATGCTGGGGTAGCCAGGAAAACAAACAAACAAACAAACAAACAACAAAATATTTTCAAAGTTTTCCAAAAGAAAAAGGGTTCTTTAATGCGGTTAATTGGTGTCTCTGGGCTCTGATGGGGTCTGCTGTTTAATCATCAGGTTTTTATTATTTACAGGTTGCAAACACAGAAGCACTTGGTTCAAGAAGAAGGGAGAAGAAGAAAAAATGATCCTGAATGTCCTGGACTGAAATAAGGCAAAATTACTTTAAATATTACCATTTCTCTGTCTTTTTAATCCATCCTGTAATCCATCTGCCTTCACTGATTTATTTTCCCCAAGACTTCATATCAGAAGGGGGGTTGTAGCTCCTGTGTTTGGGCAGTGCCCAGCACAGGATGCCCCAGGAGGGGATTGGGTACAGAATGAGTGATCATTCCTCCTTCTCTTCTCCTTCCCTCCTCACCCCCATCAGCTCCATTTGCTCTGTGTTGGCTCTGGCTTGAGTTTTATTTTTGCCTCGTTCAGAAACACTTCCCTTAAGAGAACCAAAACACAAAAAGCTGGGGATGCTTCCATTGCCTTTTCCCCCCCATAATATGGAGTTTTAAGTGGCCTCACTAGAGAGGGACCAATCAAGTCCCCGCCTGAGAACCTCAGCAAACAGCTGCCACCCCAAGTCACCACTAATGACAACATTGAATCCTCCTTTGTCGTGGGTTTTCATCCAGCTGTTCCCTAACTCTGAAAGGGACCATCAAAGGCGAGTTCTGTGTTTATCCATCACTTACAAACCATCCCCCATAAGCCACGAGAGAGTTTTTCTTCTGCCCTTCAAAGCCTTTGTCTCTGGAAATCAGTGGTGAGGACTGCACGGGCTGGAATCCATCCTGGCTGCAATGCTGCTGTGGCAGGAGATGGATGAGGTGTCTGGCACTGCCAGCACCCCTGTCCTGCCTTTCCTGGTGTGTGTGTAAATCCCTGGGTCTCTCCCACAGGAGCACACGCGGATCCAGCTGTCAGTGCTCAGGATGGATGGGGCCAAGGATCCCTGAGGGTGGAGTGGGTGGCAATGGGTGCACCCACCACCCCCTCGGCTGCCTGGGGGGCTGAGGATGCATTTTGGTGGGAGATGCTGGAGGGGTGGGCTCCTCCAGCAGGGGTGTGTGGTGTGCTGGGGCTGTGTCCCCTCGGGCTGGGCTGCTCTGAGCTCGCCAGTGATTCCCTTCCCTTCCTCCCCAGTCAGCGTGGTGGGCACGGGTCTGATGGGCAGCCACTGCCTCTCTCCACCTGGGAGGAAGGCAGTGTGGGAATTCCAACCCCCCTTGGATACCCGTGGTGTGTGCTGAGCTCTGCGGACACCTCGGCAAAGGTGACACCCCGTTTCACCCCTGGGGCAGGGCGAGGCCGGGGGAGGAGCCACTTGTTTGGGATAAAATGAGTCTCCTGGGATCACCCCACGAGCTGTGCCTTACACCTGGCTCGGTTCTCAGGGCCATTGTGGGATTTTGAGAATATACCTGGGGAAGGAACCTCGAGGGTTGCTCCTCTGAAAGCACAGGTTTCAGGCTGATTCCTGCCACGTTCTCTGAGTTAATCACGTTCCTGCTCCTCTGTAGGCTGTGGAAGGAAAGCTGCAGCACACACTGGACTTCCTGAACCACTGGAGCGATTGTGGAAGTGTAAAGGGGAGGAGGAGGAATAAGCAAATCTGTCAGCCACACGTGACATGAGCTGCTCCTGCAGCAGGGAGCCCCCCCTGCCCCAACCCCACGGCTCTACCTGGAGGGGGCTGCCCCAAACAGGGCTGGCGACTGGTTTTACCCTGGCAGACATGGTGCCAAACCCTCCCCTGTGGTGTGGCAGGGGACAGGGACAGCACTGATACGAGAATATGAAGGATTTAAGGCCGCTTTTATAAAAAAGCATATTGAGGTTGAGTCACCTGGTCTGATCTTGGGTAAAGAATCATGTGTGGTTTTATCTTTTTCAGGAGTCAGTGACTTTCAAGCTTTTATGGGACAACTTTAACTGAAGAGGGGGGAAATAACGTCTGAGTAAGAAAACAGCTGAGAAGCTTCATGAGTGGGGAAGACTTCCAGGGATTTATTTTTAGAATCCTGAACAACTGGAGATGAACTCTTTTCCTTCAGACACCTCTTTCCAGCAAGACGTTTGTGACACATCCCACGAGCTGGGGGGAGAGAACTGCTCCATCCCTGCACATCAGAAGACACAATCACTTTTAAAAACCGTTTGTTTGTTTGTTTTTCCCCTGAAATAGTTGAAATAGTTGAGCCTGTTCAGCCAGACCCAGGCTGAGGCAGCGACAGCATGATTTGACACAATTTATTCTGAGCAGCTTTGCTTGCAGTTTTCATCTCACGGATAACTTTCCCCCTGAAATGGTGCTAAATCCCATGAAAAGCAGCAGATCCCTATGCAGGATCAAGGGACTCTGTTTGTTTAAGTGAATCTGTAACAATTCCAGGCAGGTTTGTCTGAGCTCTTGGCTTTTTACAGCAGACCTTGGATGTCTTCTGTTGAGAGCGTGGAGGTGATTCCTCGCGGTTAAATCCCAAATATGTAAGTGGAACAAGGGACCATCACACACACCCCACTCCAGCTGCTCAAACCTTTGTATGGACCAATAAAATATGTTAAGACAGAGTCTGATTTTTGTGGCTGGTGAGACTTGTGGAGCCTGTGGGAGGGAAGGATGCTGCACCCAAATTATAACCCACTCTGAAGGCTTAAATAATTTTTTTTGTTTGTTTTTTTTTTTCCAACTAAATGCTTGTTCTCTGCCCCTGGAGCATCCCATGTGCTCTGAGCCTGCTGGTCAATCAAGCACTGGGGAGGGGCAGGGGTTGGGGGCAACCTGTACCAGCCATGGGAGGGAGGGAGGAAGGGGCTGCTTCAGAGGGCTGTGGGGGAGCTGAAGATGGGGGGGGTCTCTCCTGTGAACCCCCCTGGGGTGGGCAGCACAAAGAATCCTCTGTGCCACTGGATGGTCTTTGAGGTCCCTTCCAACCCAAACCATTTTGTGTCTCTCCACAGAAGTATCATTAATTAATGGCACTGTGCAAAATGCAGTAAATTCACCAGCACTGGATGGTGAGTGAAAGTCATATTGATTACTGAATTAAACACAAAATTCAGTGGGTGAGAGATAAGCACAAAGCCTGTGAGGAAAACCAGATCTTTCTGGGGCTGGAAATGGTTTTGTTTGGTTGGGTTTTTTTTCCTGGGGAAGAACTGGGGATCCCCGTTCTGGGATCCAAAACTGAGTTTGGAAGGAAGGTGCTCGTCGTGCTGCACGCAGAGAATGGCAGTTCTCCAGCTGTGTCCCAAGGGCTGTTCTGACACAAAACGAGAGTAGTGACGTTCTTTTAAAGCTCGTTTTGGGTAACAAGGCAATCACAGAGGGAGGAAAAGCTCAGCTGAGCATCGCTGTGCCTCTGGTGTGGGGGGGACCTGCCAAGGGCAGCCGGAGGCGACCTTTGGCCTTTCCCAAAGCACTCTGGAGCTGGAGCATTCCAAAAACAGGGCCGTGCTGAGGCACCTACCTGTCGTGCTCAGGTGTCTCGTTCCTTCTGACCACGTGGGCTATCGGTGTCCCCCCCCCCCGTGCCACCAGCAGCAGGGAGGCGGCTGTCACTGTCACTGTCCCCAGCTGCCAGCACTGGCTTTGGGAGGGGGTGGGAGGAGACGGAGCGCTGGGAGGAAGCAGCGGACGCGCTGCCTCATCACCTCCGGCTCTCTGAAGTTCAATGCCATCCTCTGGCCGGTTTGTTTGCTCTTCTGGTGTGGCCGATCCTGGTAACGGTGTGAAAGAGGTGACCGCTCATCCCCAAACCCCGCCAGGGACAGGAGGTGCGCTGCTTGCCCACCAGATGGGTTCCGAGGGGCTGGGGGGGGGCTGCTGGGGGCAGGAGGGGTGGCAGTGCCACCAGCGCGGGTAGCAGGAGTCCCTGTCCCGCAGGAGTCCCTGTCCCGCGGTGCCGTGCCCCACACGAGGTTTGGGGGACAGACATCTCCGCGCCGTGAGCTCGGGGCCGTGTTTCAAAGAGGCATCTCGGGCCCCGTCGGTGCGGGGCTAACGCCGCTCCTCCCGCAGCGGGGTGAGGCGGGGGGGCTGTCCACCGCCCCCCGGCCCGTCCCTCCCGTCGGTGTCACCGGGCGGGTGCGAGGGTGAGCAGAGGGATGGGGGGGGATGATTCCCGACGGCGCGTCCCTTATCCAGCAGCGCCGCCGCGCGGCCACCCTGGCGGGAGGGGGGACACGCCGGGGGTCGGTACCCACCGCCCACCGCCTCGGCTCCCCCGGGGTCCCCCCCCTTCGCCGGTCCCCGGGGGGCGCGGAGGGGCAGCGGAGCCTCCGCCCCGTCCTCCGCCGGGCTGCGCGGGGCTCTGCTGCCTCCCCGCGGGCACGGGGGGGATGGAAAACCCGGCCCTCCGTCGCGGAGCTTCGATGAAAAAAAACCCAAACGGCAGCCCTCCCTTCAAAGCGAGAAACCCCTCGAGCGGCGCCTTTTCGGGGAGACCGGGGCGGGGACGGGGGTGATGTTCGCGGGGATAACGGGGGGGGAGCAACGCGCGAATACCCCGAAATACGGCCCAGGGGGCGCGTCTCGCCGCTCCAGCCCCGTCGCGGGGGCGGTCCCCCCGTCCGTCCCCCCACACCCCGCGGCCCTTTCGCCCTCCCCCCCCCCCGGCTCCTTAATAAACACCGCCGAGAATTGCCCTCACAGTCGGTAAATATTGGCTTAGCTTCCCATTGACCGGCTCCTTGAACGGCCCCGAAAAACCCACACCGGTCCGCGGCTAAGCCCAACAGTCAATAGGTGACGAGAGGAAGTTATTGCCGGGCTTAAGGGGCTTCCCGCCCATCCCCGGGCTCTCGGGGCGCCCCGGAGTTCCGACCCTGCACGGGGGGGCGGGAGGAGAAAACCGGGAAAACTGGGGAGGGGGAAAAAGGAAAGGCGGCGGGGCCTGGAGCCCGGGCTGGGCTGAGCTTCTCCGTGTGCCCCAAAGCGCCATCCCCTCCCGACGGGCGGCCCCGGTGCAGGAGAAGGGGCCCCCGGGGGGCAGGGGGTTCCCAGGGGGTG
>NW_020884911.1:601723-606644 GCF_003945725.1 Corapipo altera
TTTTCTTTTTCTCTCCCTTTTTCCCCCCCTCCTTTTTATTTATTTTTTTTTCTCTCCTTTCAGGTAATTTTTTTCCTTTTAATTTTTTTTTCTTCCCTTTATTCCCCTCCTTTTTTTTTTCCCTTTTTAATTCCACCCTCCCTCTCTCTTCCTCTCTCCCTCCCTCCCTCTCCCTCTCTCCCTCCCTGGGCCGGCCCGCCTTGCACAACCAGGAGCTCGGACAAGAAAGGGCCGTTTCTCCGGGGTGCAGCGGGACGTGCCAGCCGGTACGGCCGGGCCGCGCAGGGAGGCGGCAGCTGCAGCCCGGCCCTCCCTCAATGCCGCCTTGTTCTGCCCCGGCCTCCGCGCAGCAGCGCGGCCGCGCAGCGCAGCTCCGCGGGCTCCTGCGGGGGGATGCGCCCGGTGTCGGGGGAAGGGGGGGGGGCGGGCTAATTTCCTGTGAAATGAGAGAGAAACTTGTCAGCGGGGACCGGGAGAAGAGGAGAGTCTCTGTTGGCCTTCAAAGAGAGGAGAGAGGGAGGGAAGAGAGCGGGATTCTTTCTCCTTGCGCCCCCCCCCCCCCCTTTCTTCTTTTTTTTTTTCTCTTTTTTTTTTTTTTTTTCCAGAATAGATATAGCACGAATTTTTAATTCGCCTCCCTTTCACAGACAACAATGCCGGGTTTGAAAGCTGGGCACAATTTGGGTTTTGTGAGGGGTCCCCGGCCCAGCTGGCCATATGGGATACAACATGTAGAACATGCCGAACAATGAGCGCGAGTGACAGCCCGAACAAAACGCGGAGGACACTGCTCCCTGACTCCGCGCTCCGCATCAATGCCGTGCCCCCAAAACAGGCGTGGGGGGGAAGGCGAAGGGAGGGAAGGCACAGGGAGGGCGTCCCCCCCCCCCCATTCGCTCCCGTACCGTCTCTCCCGTTTTTCCCCCGGCTCCTTTGGCTCCTTTGGCTCCGGCTCGTTAATATGCACGCCTCTAACATGCTCACCTCCCTGCCTCCCCCATTGTGCTGCTCTCTGAAGTCTACTGTATATTGTGCAAAGATAGACTGGCCCGGCAGCATGGGAGATATAAGGCCACGGAGGTTAGGGCCACACAACTGGTTTGATAGACTCAGCAAGAGCCCGAGGGGAAAGGGAAGGGAAAAAAAAAAAAAAAAAAAAAAAAAAAAAGGGGGGAAGGGGGGAAAAAAAAAGAAAGAAAAAAACGAGTGGGGAAAAAAATATTAATAATAAAAAAAAATATAAGGAAGAAACAAAATGTGACCCTTTTCCTTCTCTCCGCTCCCGGCTCGCGCACTGGGCTCGGTGGGAGAAGGGAAAACCGGCACTTGCCCGTGTGTCCCCCGCGGGTCCCGGACCCCGGTGGAGCCTCCCCCGGGCTGGGGAGCGGCTGCCCCGGGGAAGGGCCGCGGCTGCTCCGCCGGTGCGCGGAGCCTCGGTGGGCTGGGGACGGGAGGCGGGAGAAGGAGGAAGGAGAAAAGAGGGGGAGGAAAAAAGAAAAACGAGGAAAAGGACAAAAACCCGAGCGCAGCGCGGAGGCTGCGGGGGTGGGGGATCCGTGGCCGGCGGAGGCTGCGCCGGGGCAGAGAGGGCACGGCGGGGCCGGGGGGGTTGGATGGCCGGGATGTTGCAGGATCGGGAGCGCTGCGAGGCCGGGATGCTGCGGGCCGGGATTTGGCAGGAGCGGGATGCTGCGGACCGGGATTTGGCAGGAGCGGGATGCTGCGGGCCGGTACCGATCGCCTCTCTGGCGTTGAACTGCCCCGTCCTGGCCGGGCTCAGCCCCGCGGGACGGGGCGGGCGCTGCCCCGGCCCCAAGACTCCGGACAAAAGCTTGTTTGGTTTTCTTTTCGCTTTTTTAAAGCATCTTTACCGGCCTAAAAGCCGCAGGGGAGGGCGGAGGAAACCAGTGCTCTGCCCCGACCCGCTCCGAGCCGGGGCTGCGCCTGCCCGGTCCCGCTTACATCCCGGCCGAGCTGCCCAGCCCCGCCTCGCCTCTCTCCTCTCCCCTCCTACGATTTTTTGGGGGGGGTTCTCCCGTTGTTAACCCTTTCCCCAGCCCTGCCTGGGCCACCGGCGCATCCCCGAGGGCTGACCCCAAAGTTTCCGCGCTCCTTCCCGTTCGCAGGGCCCTCAGCCCGGGGAAGGGTCGCCGAGTGATGCCGGTACCCAAAGCTCAGCAGCACCGGGGGTGGCACTGGCGTGTAGAAAGGCACAATCACTGATAGAAAATGTGAAAACAGAAATTCTTCCCACTCCCGTTTTTTTCGACAGCGGGTTAAAGCCGACTGACCCCCCAAAAAAGCCGCTCTCCCCAGGAAAAAAAACCAAAAAAAAAAAAAAAAAAAGGAAAGAAAAACCAGAGAGAAGTTGGGCTGGTGGAGGGGTCTGCGTGGGGCCCTGCTCGGCCGTGTCTCCCGTGGGGGCCCGGCTGGCCCCACGCAGGGCTGAGCCGGGCGATGCAGGCAGGAGGCGGCGGCCGCAACGAGAATTCGAACAAAACCGTTCCGTCGTTGTTATCGTTTCCTTCTCCATCATTTTTTTTTTTTCTTGAAACACAGTTGTTTTTGTTTTTTTTTTTAAAAAATTCCAATCCGTATTAAATCGCGGGGAGCCCGGGGATCCGCACAACGAGCCGCTCTCCGGGCGGGGAGGGCTCCGCCGTCCGCGGGTCTTTTTCCTCCGCTCGGGAATAGTTGAGACAAGCCCCAAACGGGAGAAAGCGAACCGACCGCCCCGGCTGCGGCTCGCGGCAGCGACAATCACAACGAGGTGGAAAAACGGCCCCGTTAGTAGTTGTCGGGGCCGCAAATCGTGCTCGGAGGGGAGCGATGAATCTCCCCGTTCTGGGGTGCCCCGCTCGGCGGCCGCACCCCCGTTCCTCACAAAATCACAGGAGCAGCGGGGGGGTTTTATTCTTTATTTTTTTTTTTTTTTTTTTTAATTTTGACGATCCCCCCCCCCCCACTTCCTCTTTTATTTTAGTTGTAGGTAGACAGGACCACTCTGAATGGCGCAAAAAATTTCTGTAAACAATGACGCACAAAAAACACCTCCCCTCCCTTCCCCCCCCGCCTCCCCCCGAAATGAAACCGAGCCCCCCCCCCCAAAAAAAAATGGAGGGGAAAAGAAACGGCAGAGGGAAAAAAACCATAATAATAATAATAATAGCAATAATAATAATAATAGCAATAATAATAATAATAATAGCGTTTCCCTCTCCATTCCTTCCCCCGCAGTTTCGATTTTATTTTTGGAGCATCAGTCTGTCTCCTCCTCTCTCTCTCTCTTTATTATTTTTGTTTTCTCCTCCTTTTTTTTTTTTTTTTTTTTTTTTTTTTTTTGGTTGTGCGGGTGTGGGGGAAGCGTGTGCGGGTGTGAGCGCTCCCCGGCAGCCTTCACCAAGTCCATTGCTGAGCCTGTACCAAATGGTGTGCTGTGGGGTACTGGGGGTTGCTGGTCGCGCTGTACTGGGCGTTGTATTGCATATGCTGTAGAGACTGGGCGCTATAGGCGGAGAAGGGGATTCCCGTCTGGAAAGTCGCGGCTGCCAAGTCCTGAGCTTTGAGCGTGTGGCAGGGCTTGCCGTCCCTGACTAAGACCGGCACGGCCACCCGCCGCGGGGAGGGAAGAGGAGTCACTTCCATACCTTTCTCGGCCCGGGCCCGCTTCATCTTGTAGCGATGGTTCTGGAACCAGATCTTCACCTGGGTGGGGGTGAGGCGGATCAGGCTGGCCAGGTGCTCCCGCTCGGGCGCCGACAGGTACCGCTGCTGCCGGAACCGCCGCTCCAGCTCGTAGGTCTGCGCCTTGGAGAAGAGCACCCTCCTCTTCCTCTTCTTCCCCGCGTCCCCGCCGCCCGCCGCTTCCTTCTCGTTGTCGGGCGACTCGTCGGCCGACGGCTCCGGTGACTTGGCCGAGGGGTCCTGGCCGCCGCCGCCGGCCGCCAGCCCGTGCACTGCGGACAGTCAGCGCCCGGTCAGCGGGGAAAGGGCCGCAGGGGTCCATCCGCCGCCCCCCCGCATCCCTCCGCCGCCCTCGCATCGCTCCCGCCGCACCCCGCATCCCTCCCGGCCGGGGCGGGGATGGAGGCACCGGCCGGGGCTCGGCCAGCCGCCGAGAGAGGCAAGTCCCCCCCATCCACCCTTCGTCGTCCCCCGACACCCGCCCCGCCGCCGGGGGCAGCTGGAAGCGGCGCTGCCCCGTCCGTGTGGGGGGACACGGAGGAACCGGCCGGGGCGAGCGCCGACCCCCCCATCCATCCCGCACCCACCCCGCATCCACCCCCCGGCACTCCCCAGGGCCCCCCACGGCCCCCGGTCCCCCGCGGCCCCGTCCCCCGGCACTCACGGGAGTACTGGATGCCCTCGGCGCTCGCCAGCCAGCGCGTGTAGGGATTATCGCTGTTATCATAGAAAGGGCTCTTCAAAGGCAGCGTCGGAACAGTGTCCAAGGGGGTTTGTCCCAAAACTCCCGCTTTCCTGGGCGGCTCGGGCGCCTCGCTCTCTTCCTCGCCGCCCTCCGCCGAGCCGTCCTCATCGTTGGTGTCGGGGAGGTCCAAAATGTCCTTCACCGAGAAGCCCGTCTTTGTGTTGGTCAGAGACATGTTCCGGGCCAAATTTCGGCTGGGAAAGTTGGAGCCGCAGCTCGGCCGAGCCGCCGTGTCACGGGTGGGCGCGCACACGCGGAGCGGCGGCAACGACAGCGCGCAGGGACGCGGGGAGGGGGGGGCCGGCACGCGTGGAGATGGGGGAAAAAAATAGAATAATACAGATTTATAGAAAAATAAGCGTAGGGGGTTGTGCGAGAGAAGCGGCCGCAGCGACGGGTCTCTGCGGTGATGGTTGTTCTGCCACGGGGGAAAATTCCGAGAGCGGGAGCAGCAGCTGGCTTCGGGAATAGTTTGTAACTCCAGGGGGAAAG
>NW_020884911.1:606744-717908 GCF_003945725.1 Corapipo altera
AAAAAAAAAAAAAAAAGATCACTTCTGGATCTTGTTCAGCCGCGCCGAACCCGCGCCTGCCGTTAGAAAATCCCGAGCCATTGCTGGAGCGAGGAGTCCATATAAGGCTGGTCCCCACACATGAACCTGCCGAGAGGAGGGAGAAAAAAAACCTACATTAAACCCAGGAAAGGTTGGCCACGTGTGGGCGGGTCTTGGAAGTCAAGTGGATGAAGACAGTGTTTGCAGATGTGAAATTGCGGGTTTTGGGCGAGCTCCGAGCTTCCACCATTGGTGATGAGTGGTATAACGTGTCAGTTAATTACCGGCGTGGGGAGGGCCCTTCGCGCGGGTGTGTGCGCGTGTGGCAGCGGGAGGGAGGGAGGGAAGGAGGGGGCGACTTCCCTTCTTTTTTTTTTTTTTTTTTTTTTAAGGACAGTATTTACATACAAAGAGCTTCGCACCAGCCCGACGCTCCGCGCACTCCAAAGTGTGTTTTCCACCCATGTTTTCTTCCGAGCGAGGCAAAAAAAAAAAAAAAAAAAAAAGAAAAAAAAAATTCCGCGGGGGGTGCCGGGGGCTGTTCCCACATCCACCCCCCCTTCTCGGCCCAGCCTGCGCGCCCCCGCGGGCAGCGTTTGGGCGCGGGGACGCGCTCCCGGCCCCGCGCGGGACCGAGGCGGCTCAGATGGCAAGAGCCCAACTTATCTAACCCGCCTAGGTCAATATTTTGGTTGGGGCTTAGGGATGAGCGCTGGAAATTAAACAGCGAGTAATTGATTCTAGTTTGCTCCGAAATTAACCGAACTGGCAAAACGCGATCGTCAGGCGCGACCCGCCGAGATCCGGGAGGTGATTATTGGGGGGGTGTGTGTGTGTGTGTGTTTATTTGAAGAGGTCTCATTGATTTTGCCTCCTTCTTCCAGGGGAATAAATCCAGCCCGTTTGGATAATTCGATGGGCTGCAGCCCGATGGACTCTGATACATGACTGAATTATTTTTTTTTCTTTTCTACATTTTTCCTTTCTTTTTCAGGACCTCGGGAAGGAAGGAGCGGGGGGGGGGCAAAGAAGGGGTTCCTTCCCCAAAGAAAGGCCGGCCCCCCAGGTGTCACGCACACCCCCCCCTCCGCGCTCGGCTCCGTCCCCGCGGAGCCCCGCAGCATCCCCGGCCGCGGGTCGCGGCGGAGGGGCCGTGGGGGCTCCCCCTGCCCGGCGCGGGGTGCAGGATCCCCTCTACCCCTTCTCACAACTTCTATCTGTCTGCCACCAACTTTTATTTTCGTTTTCTTCCTTCTCTCCTTTCCTGCACCCGCCGAGGAGCCTCGGCCATGCGCACCCTCACCGGGCACGGCCCGGGCTGCCTTCCTTTTCCCCGTCTCCTTCCTTCCCCTTCCATCCTTTTCCCTTTCCTCTTCCCTTTCTCTTTCCCTTTCCCTTTTCCCTTTCCTTTTTCTTTTCCTTTCCTTTTCCCCGTCCCTGTCCCTGCCCCTTCCCCGAACGCCCCGGGACGGGCCTGTGCGCGGGGATGATGGAGATGCGCGGGGTGGGCGCGGGGGGGGGATTTCTATAATCTGGGAATTTCCCCTCATTTCTGGGAGAGAAAAGTTGCCCGAACCTCTCTTCCAGGGGGAAGGACCCGTAACGCCGCCGGCCGCGGTGGGAAGACGCTCTCTCAGTCATCCTCCTCTGCGCCCATCAATGGATTCGCACCTTCCCCTCCTCTCCCTCGCCGCTCCCCCCATCTTTCCTCCCCCAGCCCCCAGCCTGCCTCCCATAAAGTATGTGATGTGGCTGACAATGCCCAGGGATTTCCCCCCCCTTTTTTTTTTTTTTTTTTTTTTAAGCGAGCCCCTGCGCGCATCCTGGGTGGTCGGCCCCGCGCAAACACAAATACAACCCGACGGCTAAGCTGGGGACAATGTCCGCAATGTAGACAAATGTCCGGCTCCTGTTGGAACCCTTTGTCTCGGCGCAGTTTTTGCATTTATTTCAGTGGCGAAATAATACGTGATTGACGCCCTCTTTCAGCGCGCCCTAACTGTTGGGAATAAATCTGAGGTTGTTCCTAGTTGTCATGGTATTCAACCGCACTCAATGGCTATCTCTTCATCCATTGCGGAGTCCTCCTCGATATCGAGGGAACCCCTTCGGGAGAGCCACCCCCCCCCCGCCCCGCTTCCTTCCCCTCGCACCGGGCGAATACAGCGAACTCCCAGCAAATCTTGGGGTTACCGACGGATTTATTCGGGCCCCCGGAGCGGGGAGGGCGGCTCGACTGGGATAGGATGGGGTTTAATTCCACCGAGAGGAAAAAAAGAGCAGGGATAGCAGTGACGATCGCGACAGCGGCGGGACGGAGAACCCCGACAGAAGCCAAGCGTGGGGAGGGACGGGCAGATCATCCCCGGGGCGGCGCGGGCCGGGCTTTAAATAATGATAATAATATTAATAAGGGTAACAGCGATTAAAAACTCCCCATCCGAACTCGAACAGGCTCTGGCAGAGGGTCCCGCAGAGCCCGAGGGCGGCGGGAGCGGGAGATGCCCACGGGAGGAGAGGTCGGACACAGCCCCGGGGGTCACGGCCCCCCCTCACCCCCACGCGCGGACATCTCTGCGCACCCAGCGAGAGTCCCGGAGCACCGTGACGTCACCGGCGGGGGGCTGACGTAAGAGCCCTTTGACGTCAGAGGGGGGTCGCAGCCCCCGCGACCCCCGCACCCACAGCCGCGCTGCGTGGGGGGAAAACCCGACGGCGGCCCGGCGGCTGTCGGGATAGAGCCGGGGGAGCGTCCCCCACCTCCCTCCGTGCCTTCTCCCCCCGCGGTCACCCCGCGCCCGCCCGTCCGCTCCCACGCGTGGGGGGGACGCTCCAGCGCCGGGGAGAGCGGGGGCAGGGCAGGGGTGGCTCGGGGAGGTCCGGGGGTGCCCTCCCGACCCTCTCCCGAGGGGGTCACCCCGGCCGGGCCGGTGGCACCAGCCCACGGGAGGCGGCGGTGCGGGAGCTCGGGCTGAGCGTTGGCTCTCGGGGACGAGCGGCTCTGCCCACGGGGGTTGTTCCCCTGCCTGCAATCCCGGGCCGCTCCAACACCCGCTGCGTGGGGAGAGGCCTCCCCGCCCCACGGACGGCATGCGTGGGGTCAGCGGCGTTAACGCGTATTTTTGTACTTCTCAAGAGAGGGGAAGCGACCCCCGGTGCGGACGCGAGAGGGACAGAGGCCTCCCCGGGCCGCTCCCCGTGCCCAGGACACGCGTGGGCTCGGCCCCCGCGGACCCGCAGGGCGCGCAGGCGACTCGGGTGGCAGAGGGCGACCGAGCGGGTCTCGCCACGCCACGAGCGGCCCGTGGGTTGTGTTTTTAAGAGGTTTCGTCGCGTTTCTCCTCCCGGCCGCGGCCTGAGGGTCCCGCTCCTCGCACGGCGCCGGGGCTCCCCCTCTGCTTTTAGCCACCGACACCCCAACTCCATTTCCTTCCCTGCCGAGCGACATCCTACACGTATATTATGTATAATACAACATAACATGTAGCATTGTAAAATACAATAATATATAATCTATATGCGAACGAAGTAAAGGGTGTTTGGCGGGAGCCTGCCGCTCTCCCTCCCCTCCCTGCCCGCACCGACCCCGCGCCGCAGCTCCGGCAGCAGTCGAGAAGTGGATCAATTTTTTTGTTTGACGAGCCCAAAGGTGCGAGATATTGTTTTTCCTTCCCTCCGGCCCGCAAACAAACAAACCGAGCGGGGCTGCACCTTGCCGCTCGGCCCGGATTAGCGGAGCCCACACAAAGCCTTTGTTAGGGGACAGGTTGATTTTTATCTCTTAGCATGAGATCCACTTGGAATGAATAGGGAAAGGGAAGAGCAGCCCATGTCCCGATAATTGTTCTGAGCAGCTTCACCTCGGGAGCACCCCTGTAAGTAACACCCTCTTTGTTTTTAAGTGTGGCGGGGGGAAAGGAGAGCCGCGACATTAGAGGGGACAGCTTTTCTCGGCGACAAAAAAAAACCGAAATAAAAATTAAAAAAGCGGAGTAAAACGATTGCTGCGCAACAACCCACACCCCCCGTCCCCGAGAGCTCCCCTCGGAGGGGTTTAAATCGCATTTTCCAGCCCTGAAGCGGAGATGCTGCTGCTCGGCGGCGGCCCCGGCTCGGAGGGGACCGGCCACGCCAGGCCGTGGGAAAGGCTGCGGGCACGGAGCCCACGCCACGGGAATGCCTTCCACACCGGCAGCACGGCCGGGGACGGAGGGAGCGCAAAACAATCGTAATTCCCAAAATCAAGGGGGAACCAGAGCCCCCTGAATCCTCCGGCGCTTTCAGGAACTTAATTGTAACGGAGTTTCTGCGGGGCGAAATTCCCGTCTCTTTTCCTGGCTGGAAAAATGGCATTAACAAAGGCGTTAAGGATGTTTTTGGGGGGGAAAGGGAAAAAAAAAAAAAAAGGAAAAAAGGGGGGAAAAAAGGGTGGAAGATCCCCCTGCACGCAGAAAGGGAACAGCATCAGCCTTCCCTGTGGAAGCTGCAGGGAAAGTCCCCGCCGCCCCCCAAAATCCCGGCCCTGGCCTGCCTTTCTCCAGCAGACAATTAATTCTTCTCCAGGACATAGGAATCTCAATGAGCTTCCCTATTCTCACGATTACTCTATCTCCTTCCCCCCGAAGCTTCAAAGGCGGAGAAATCCTTCCAATTCACCGATATTCCTTATAAATCTGCAGATCTGGATCTGCCCCGCAGCCAACCTCCCGAGGTGGCGAATTGTCATAGAAATTGGGATTTTTTTTACCCCCGCTCCCTGGGGGCTGGCGGGGTTATGGCAGAGCCGGAGGGCACATGTTAGGGCTTTGATAAATGCACTTTAATGAGATTTTGGAAATTATTGCCCATAGTGATGGAGGCAGTGGGGTACGGGCGGGGGGGCGGGCACAAAGCCGGGAGCCCGCAGCCCCCGACCCACATATTTGTCTTATTTAATTCCCCCTCTTCGTCCCGGGGGAAGCTGTAAGCCCGGCCCGGGGCTCCCTTCCCCTTCTAGTCTATTATAAACCGGTTTATTTGCCGGACAAACGGGGGGTCCCCCCCCTTTCGAAGCCCCCCGGCTCTGTCCGCCCCCGTCTCTAATGATTAAACGTGTCCCAACGAGATTAAGCTTTGTCAGAAATGGAGTTTTTCTCCTCGGGAAGGAAATCCCGACCCGTTCGCCCGCGGGCGACGGGAGCGCGGGGGATTTACTCTCTTATCTGGATTCACTTCCCGCACCCGCAAGCCCCGCACGGAGGGCTCAGCGCCCAGGTAGCGGTGGGTGCGTGTCGCGAGTGGGGGGGCGCGGACCCGCGGGAAGGGAGCGAGGAAGACTCCGGTGCCCGCACGCCTTGAGCAGCGTGGGGGGG
This sequence comes from Corapipo altera, assembly GCF_003945725.1. Taxonomy (NCBI): domain Eukaryota; kingdom Metazoa; phylum Chordata; class Aves; order Passeriformes; family Pipridae; genus Corapipo; species Corapipo altera. The sequence continues at coordinate 612,117 of NW_020884911.1, forward strand.
TGTCAGGGTCCGGCTGTCAGGGTCCGGCTGTCAGGGTCCACCCGCGGGATCTCCACTCAGATAGTCGGGGCCGAGTCAGGAGCACACGCGTGGCGCGGGCGGAGAAGGGAAGGGGTGAAGGAGGAGGGGGCAGCACCGGGGCCGGGTCCATTCCCGGTCATTCCCGGTCCTCTGGCGTACTCTGCCGTCGCAGCCGAGAAGTGTCCCGCCGCCGGGGCAAGGGGGGGAGCGCCCCGGGCTCCCCCTCCCCTCGCCGACCCCCGGCCCCGCGCCCACCCGTGGCCGTGCCCGTGGCCGTGTCGGAGTCGCGCCGTCGGGGCCGGGGGACGCGACCCCTCAGCGCTCGGCGTCACCTTCTACCTGGGCGGCCGGTGCCCCGCGGAGCCCCCCGCAAAGCCCCTTCCCACCTGCTGCTCCCGATCCCCGGGGTGATCCCTCTTCCCCCGGCGGCCCCGGGGCTCACCTGGCCGGGGTCTCCAGGCTGGGGGTCCCCCCTCTTCCTCTCGGGGCTCACCTGGCCGGGGGTCCCTACACGGCGGGGTGCCCCCGTTCCCACCCGAGGTTCACCTGGCCGGGGGTCCCCAAAGGGTGGTGTCCCCCCGCTGCGCTCTCGGGGCTTACCTGGGCAGGGGTCCCTACGCGGGAGGGTGTCCCCGTCGCCCCCCGCTCCCCCCCGAGGCTCACCTGGGTGGGGGTCCCGAGGCGGGGGGGGTGTCCCTAGGCGGGGGGGTTCCGGCGGCGGCCCCCCGCCTCCCGCATTGTCTCCGTCGTGTGCCGGGGCCGCTCCTTCTCCCTCCGGCCTCACATCCCCCGCGCTGTTTGCTCCCCTCCCCGGCGGCTGGCGCGGGGCGGAACACCGGCCATATGCTCCGCGGCCATAAATTGGGAATAAGCGCAAACACGCCGGTTCCTGGGTGGCTCTTTTAAGGCTGAGCCGGCCCCTCTCTCCCCCCGGGGGGCAGAGCCCTCCCCCCCGCCCCCCTTCCCCAAAGGAGCCGCTGTCTGCGGCGCGGGGGCTCCGGCCCCCCCCGGGCTGCCCCTCGCCCACCGCCCCGCTCCTTCGCACCCCCCGCCCGGGCCGGAGCGGCCGCTCCGCAGCCCGCTCGCCCTGCACGAATCGCTCGGTAGCCAAGGCGCTGTAAGCCCAAACAGCCAGATGTGGCACGTTATTTATGTGTGAAAGCTCGTTTACATTAGATATGCTGATCCGAGCGCTGATAGCGGGGGTTTGCGGGAGATTAGAGCTGCGCTGCCGGAGCCGGCTCCAGCTGCAGCCCCCTCCCCTGTCCCTCCTTGGTCCTTTTTGGTTTTTAACGTCATTTTTTATTTATTTTTTTTATTTAAAGAAGATGAAGAAAAGGTGATGGAGCAGGGGACGAAGAGTGGTTCTGTCTTTCCCTGAAGCCAGGGATGAAGAGTGGTCATAGACTCCTGGAATATCCTGACTGGGAAGGGACTCCCGAGGATCGTCAAGTCCAGCTCCTGTCTCTGCACAGGACAACCCCCAGAAATCACCCCCTGTGCCTGAGAGCATTGTCCAAACACCTCCTGAGCTTGGTGCTGTGGCCACCTCCCATCACTACCCAGTTGCAAGAGGCTCCTGCCAAAGGTACAACCCCACTGTCATTACAGGGTATGGAGAGGTTCCAGCTGGCCAGAAGGGCTTTCTGGGTATCCCAGCCTGGTAGCCCATCTCCCTCCCAAGGAGCTTTGTGGAGCCCTTTCCCTTGTCTCTCCAGGATGATGCACAAAGTCTTGTTGGTGCCAGTGGGAAGGTGTCAGGGGCCCTTCTCCATCCCACCTCACCTGGACCCTCTGCACCACCTGCCCTGTTTCTGGACAGACCTTGGACTGCCCTGTGAAAGTCCCAGGGCCCAGGACAGATATCTCCTAGTGCAATACCCCGGTCACAGGCAGCTCGAGCAGAGCTGCCCGCAGATAAAGTGATTGATCCTCACACCGATCAATAAAGATCTTGTTCCGAGCAATTAATAACTTCACCAAGCTTGTTTTGCTTGGATAAGGAAGTGTCCAGATTGCTGAATGAGGCGGTGAAATTGTGGGAATAAATAATCCCGTTGCCCACATCAAAACACAAATTAAACAGTTTGTATTTACATAAGTGTTTGTTTATGTAAATAATCTTTACTTACATACCTGGGAGGTCTGTGCTCCCACAACCAGAAATCCAGTGTGCATGTCCAGGATCTCTCGCTCCACCCCCAGTTCCTATTTTATTAATGAACCAAATTTTATGGTTTATTTATTTTTTGAGGAGGTTTTGGCACATGTGGGCCACCACCCCCTGGAACTGCTGAAAAAAACCCACCAGGGCCAGGAAGTGAGGAAAATGGATGATGCGGCCTTGGTTCATGCAGGCTTGGGAATTGAGCCCCAAACCATCCCGTGTGGAATCTCTTGGAGATGTTGGTGTGCAAGGTGGGCGGCCTGGCCCCCAGTTTGAGGGGGTTGGGATGGGCTTCACCTCATTACAGGGTGGTTATTTCCAAGTGTCTGCAGTCACAGCCTCGACTTCCCTCGTGCAGAGTCCGCTGGCACCTCCTTGTGTCCCAGGCTCAGGAGGGGACTGGGAGCTCTGGGCTTGGAATGCTCAGGTAGGACAAGACAAACCAGAGGTTCCCTGGCTGAAGGGATGTGTTTCCACTTTTCCTACCCAGCCCTTTCACTACAGTGAAGGAATTCAGAGTGACCAGAAGGACCTTCTGCCCTGGAGAGGAGGAGAGCTCAGGAAGGAGGTACTGGGACGTGTCAGGGTTTGGGAAGGGCAGGAACTGTGAAGTCTGGACTGAGTGGTTCCTTGTTCCAGTTTGGTTTCCAGAATGACACCCAGTCCACCACCTCAGTCCCCAGGGAATCTGATGGGCACTGCTGGAGGAGATGGGATGAGGGGATGATGTGGCACATCCATCCCCCACTTCATACCCCCCCTACAGCCTGTGTGGGGTGACGGGTGTGTTTGAGGAGCTGGGGGACCTTTGCTGCCACAGAGCCCGGCGTGTGCACACCTGGGGTGACAGATGGCCCTGGGCTGTCCCCGGGCTGAGCACACAGCACAATCTGCTGCAGCAACGCCCGCTCGGGACGGGGCTCACTCCTGCTCCTGTTCCCAGCAGCTGGAACAGGGAAAGGAAGGATGAAACCTATGGAGAGGGAGATGTGCATCGCCCCTTTCAGCCAGGTTTCATTTGGGAGCAGGCATCTGCCCCTCGTTTTTAAAACACATGATTTAATTTCATTTCATTTAATTTTTCTCTCCCTTTTCCTGGGATTGCAGTGCAGAGGAGTGGGAGCAGGTGTTGGTGGGAGCTGGTAGGGCACAGAGGCTGCTGCTGGAGGCTGATGGGACACAGCAGCCCCGGGCCACGATGCCTGTGCTTGGACACTGTCCCTTGCCCAAGGGAGGCTGCCTGGGCTGGGGGGGAGCTGAGGGACTCTGTGACAGCAGAGCTTTGGGGACACCCTGGGGGTGCCACGGGCTTGTCCTGCTCTCACCTGCCTGGTACAGCAGGGGACATTTCCTGGTGTTTCCGTGTGATGGTCCGTGTTCCTGAGGAAGCAATGGGAGAGGGAGGGATGCCCCAGTGACACCAGGAGCATTCCCACTCAGACTGATTTTCTTCTCCCCTCTCACCCATCCACCTCCCCGTCTCCACAGCTGACCTCGGTCCTCCTGTGTGCACCCAACTTTTCGCGTGGCATTTGGCATCACCATGGCTCGGAATCCCCCTGGAAGTCCCTCTGGATGGATTTAGCTCTCAGCACCCTGCCACAAAAAGCAGGTCCCCTCCATCTGCTCCAGCTCACCCGTCTCCACTCACAACTGCGGACGACGAGCTTTGCCCAGGACGGTTCGTCCAACTTCCCTAACCCTGCAGGTGAAACGGGCTTCCTGAGGCACGTGGGAAGAGCCAGGCCGGTTGAAAGAAAAGGAAACCCTGGGGAAAGCTGGTGACAGTGATGCCGTGGAGCCCACGGGGACGGTGCAGATAAGGAGCACCGACGGCGTATCGCGGGCGCCACGTCAATCACACGTCCATCTCCCGGCACGCGGGAGCGGCGGGAACGCCGTGCTGGAATCACTGTCAGCACGGATCAGCCAGGCTGGTGGTGGGAATGCGGTGCTGGAATCACTGTCAGCACGGATCAGCCAGGCTGGTGGTGGGAATGCGGTGCTGGAATCACTGTCAGCACGGATCAGCCAGGCTGGTGGTGGGAACGCTGCTGACACTGGGCTGGCGTCCCTTCCAGGGACCTCCCAGGAGGTGACCAGAGGGGATCTGACCCAGTATCATCCCCAGTGGAGACAGGGCTACAGGGATACAGGGGAGGTTTAAGTTGGACACTGGGAAAAGGTTCTTCCTCCAGAGGGTGGGTGGGCACTGGACCAAGCTCCTCAGGGCAAGGAGTGTTTGGGCAACGTTCTCATGGACGTGGTGGGATTGTTGGGGTGTCCTGTGCAGGGTCAGGAGTTGGACTGGATGATCCTCACTGGTCCCTTCCAGCTCAGCATATTCCATGATACTCCCGGAGATCAGGGAGCTGAAGTAAAATGCTGCTTGGCTCATTTTTCATGTGTTTTCCTCACTTTTCAACTGGACTTGCCCATCACTAATGACGTTACCTGGGCTTCCATATGGAAAACCCTGGTGCCAGTGGAAGCCACAGCAACGCCCTGCAGAGGAACCCGGCTGGAGCAGGTCAACCACCATGTGCTCCAAGGCCATTCCTGGGAAAAACCTGGCACACTCAAAAGTGGCAGCGTGGCAGAGAACACTTGTGCAAGCTTGGGCTGGGAGGGGGTTTATTTTCCAGGTTCTTTCACTTCTGTGGGAATGGGATTTGAGTCTGGTGATAGGAAGATCTCTGTCCCCAGTGGAATGGGGCGGTTCTTGCGGGGCCTGTCCTGGTGGGAGGAGGGACAAAGCCCGTTCCCAGGGTCTCTGTGCCTCGAAAGCCAACGCTGACACCTGTGCTCTGAGCCTTTCAGCCGGGAAAGGGAAAACGTGGCACGGTGGTGATGAAGGAGAACGGCCATATCTGCTGCTGAGGACGTGGGACATCAGCTAGTGGGGGAGACCTGGACGAGGGAGAGGGAGCAGGGGAGTTGGCAAACCAGGGAAGAGGGAGCGAGTGGGCTCCGAGCAGGAGTTTGCACAATCAGGACCACCTGAGGGACCTTCCCTGGGAGCAAACTGCCCCAGGTATCCCTTGTCACAGCCCCCTCCTTCAGCTGCCAAAGGAGCCTGCCCACCCCTCCCTCACCCCCTGCCCACCCATTCGACCCCTCAGAGGCACAAAAGCCCCTGCTTGGGCCTTACTCCTGCTTTGGTGCCCTGTTTCTCCATCCCTGGCAGATGCTGACGGCCCAGGCAGGTGAGCAGAAGGCCGGGGGAAGGTGGTGGGGCCGTTACACATTAACTGTGGCACCGGCTGCTCTTTCCTGCTGTCCCTCCCCAGCCCTCTCCCGGGGACCTTGGTGCGGCAGCTCTGGCTAATGTGTAATCCCAGATATTCTGCTCCTTCCCCCCAGGATGTCCCAGTAGCCAGGCTGGCTCGGGGAGGTGCTGTGTGCTGGGAAGAGTATTTGATGTTCTCCATCTTTGTGGACACGTGTTTTCCTGGTGCCCCCTAACACTTGTCGTGGGCACAGAGCAGCCCCGGGGAGCTCCTGCCCCAAAGGCAGCTGCACAGAGGCTCTTTTCCTGCTCAGACAGGGGGGATGTTTTTGGGGGAATGGCAAGAACCGAGCTGCTGGGGTGGGGAGTGCTGTGGAGAGCTTGTGCTGCTCCCCTGGGGGTGCTGTGTGGCCATTGTCACACACTGGCACCAGCAGCTGTTGCTGCCACAGGGATGGTTAAACACACACGTGGCTTGGTTCTTTTCCTTGGTGTAACTCTGACTTTTGTAGCTGTTGAGATGCCTTTAGTGATTTGCACCTTTTTTAGCCCTACTAAGACTCGAATTTCTGGGTCATCAAGCCCAGGGAGAAGCCACTGGCTGGCAGTGTGGGCATGGGGATGAGTGCTGATGTGTTCTTTCCATGTTGGAAAGAAAGATGAGCGCATTTTGGCTGGGCTTTTCCCCCCTTTTTTTAATTAAAGTGAGTATTTATGTTTGATCGTGACTCTCAAGGGTTTGTTTTTTCCTCTTAGCACCACTAAGTAAACTCTTTTGCTTGTGAGATAGTGCTGCACACCCCGTTTATTGCAATAGTAGGTCACATTATGTACTAATCAGGATGCTAAATGCTGCCTGTAATCCAAAGTTTTCCATCAAAGGGAAAGACCTGAGCGAACAGCCGAGTCAAGTAATGAATATCAGGAGGGTTCTGCTCTTCAAAGGCGGGGAAAAGTAGATTCTTTTTTAAGATAAAAGCCTGCTGTTTTAAAAAAATAATTGGAAGTAAACCTGAAAGATTTCCTTATCGCAAAATATAATTCACAGCAACAGCAGTGAATGATTTCCTCCCCCAGGGCAGGTTGGGGGCTCAGAAAGCCCCAATTTGAGCGAGAGGCAAAGCAGAAATTGGCTGGATCTAGGATTTTTTGGGAACTTGGGTGCCTTTAAAATGCCCCTGACTGGGTGTGTGGAGGGGCTGGCTTCTGCCTCTGCTGGGAGGGGAGTGGCTTTGGCAAATCCGGCTCCACCCCCAGGGCTTACCGAAATTTGGGGTGGCTATTTGGGGATGGAGAGGGGAAACTGGGAATTACATCCCACTTCTACTACCATGGAGGCAGAGCAGAGCAGCAGCCAGGCCTTCAAAATGAGGAGAGGAATGGGAGAACAAGACCCACCAGCACTCTGAGCTGCACAAGAGCAGCTCTTGTGGATGCCCATCCCTGGGAGTGCTCAGGGCCTGGTTGGTCTGGTGGAAGGTGTCCCTGCCCATGGCAGGGGGTGGGACTGGGTGAGCTCTAAGGTCCCTTCCAACCCAAACCGTTCTGGGATGATTCTATGAGTTCCGCCCCAGCCCTCTCCAAAACTCCCAGCTCTTCCATGAGGTGCAGGTGAGCTGATCGAGTTTCTCACTGGGGGTTAAGCTGAATGCTGAAAATTGGAGGGCTCTGGTGTAGGCAGGGAGATTGCTGGGATATTTCTCATCACACTGAACCAGTTTGGGATTTTTTCCCCCTCCCTCTCAGGTAACACTCAAATGTAGTGGAAGGAAACCTAACGAGCTTGGAGTCCCTTTTGTGTTTTGCCTCTGTAATCTCTGGGTTTATTTAAATGTTCTCCTTGCAGTTGTTTTCTGAGACTCTCTTTTCATGTCGAACATCTCCTGTTGAATAACTCCTCAGACACTGTAATTTCAGGATCAACACTGATGCTGACAATAGAGAACAAATTACATTGCGAGGCACAGAAAAACGAGCCCACATCCCCAGCTTTATTCTGCTGCTCAGGGAGCGTGTGTGTATCCCTAATCCAAATTAATACAGAGATCAACTTTCACTTGGGCTGCTTTTGCTCGGGTTTTTACAAAAGGCAGAGGCACATGGTCACATTGAATAACTGGGAGCACCGAGGGACTCGTAGCCCGTGGAAAACACGTGGTTTCAGGGGTGTAAAGCAGAGGGTGATTCAGGAAGTACTAAAAATGGTCAGGGTTCCTGAGGCCCAGGACTGAAAATCAGGCTCTTTGGTTCCCATTCCCTTCAGGCTGGAGCTGCTGGTGGCTTCCACTGAACTTGTGAGTGGAGGGATCAGAATCAATGGATGTGGAATGTGGCCTTCCTTGGCTGTAAAGCTGATCCCTGGTCAGGGGTGCTTGGGTGGGGTTCCACCCGCTGTATCTCCAATGGGGGCATCCTGTGGGATGCAGGTGCTTGTCTGGGGGGTTCTCTGCCCTCCTGGCTGTCACCAAACTTATTAACACGATTATTTTTAAGAATTAATCAAAAAACCTCCCTAAACCCAAGGAGAGGCACAGCCTCCCTCTGCAGGGTCCGGGCTTGCCCTGAGTCCCCCAGGATTCCAGTGCTCAGAGGTGCTGACTGAGGCACAGCTGTCCCAAATTGGCCCCTTTTGACTTGCAGCATCCCTGTTTTGGGGGCTGTAGTCTTGGGGGAGCCTGGCTGTTTGCTTCCCACCCCTCTGCCCCCTTACAGGGGGGTGCCCTATTACATGGTGAGGTCCCAAAGCAGAGCTCCAGGTCAGCAGCAGGTTTTTAGGAGCAGCATCCCTCGTGTGCACGGGGCTCCTCTCAGCTCCCTGCAGCCTTTGGGGCTGTTAATCATTATTCACCAAGGCAGGAGCCTGTCTGGAACCAGGCGAGCTGCAGGAAGAAATGACAGCTCAATGAAAGAGGTTCAATGACTTGTTCTTCATGTTCTGGACACCTGGAATATTTTCCTTGAACTTTCTGTATTCAGTCAAAAGCCCGGCATTATTTTCTGAAGGACATCAGAGATAATTTTATTCATAACAGAACAAATTCTGTGACTGTCTGTAAAAGAATAAATGAAGAGACTTAACACAGCGGAGGATGTGGAACGTGTCACAACTGTGGCGTCTCATTGAATATGCAGCATGTCTTTCTCAACTTAAGTGAATTGAAGAGCTTTAAATATATTCACCAACTCTTGTAACTACAAAAAAAAAAAGCAAAGTAAGTGCATTACTGGGGTGGCAGGTGTCAAGTGACTTGGCATTTTAACATTTTCATTATGCTCGGGGAGAGTAAACAGAAAAGCAAGCCAAGGTTTTCTCCCCACAAATTGCATTTAGGTTTCTAAACGATTCGTGGCGAACCCGGAGCCAGCACGAAACTCCGGAGAATGGAAACAGGGAGCAACAGGAAGCTGCCGGGGTTTTGTTCTCCGGGTGACAAGTGTGCAGATGGATTTGTCACAGCTCGAGTTTTCCTGTCCCCTCCCCAGCCCCTGCCAAGGGAAGGGCTGATCCCGGTGCCCAAACCTCCCCCCTGGCTTTGGAAAGCACCTGGAGAGGGTTCCCAGCTTTTGGGGGCCTCTTGGTGACTGAAATCCCGATGGGCTCGGCCCGGGTGGCACAGAGGGGCAGTGCCAGTGGGAGGGAGGCCTCGGCGGGATGGGGGGAGCTGCGGGATGTTGGGGCACTGGTGAGGGCACAGCGTCGTGGCTGCTCCCGTGGGGATGAGTCTGATGTAACACTGGCATTCCTGTGGTAGCTGGGAAGGGCTGGGCAGCAGGAGAGGCTTGGGGGAAGGAAAGGGGGTCGTTCTGGAGGCAAATGAGTGACTGGTGGTGATGCTCCCAAACAACTGAATGGGCAGTGCCATAGGGAGATGGTGACTTGGTGACTGCAAGGCTGCAGTGGGTTGGTGCTGGCACAGCGGGGCCAGAGGGTGGTGATGGTCACCCCTGCACCCGCCTTGGTGGCACTGGAGCTTTATCCATGTGAAGGAAGGCTTAGTGTGCTAAAAAATCACGGCTCAGACCTCCAAGGACCCGCTCCACCAAAGCCCAAATCCTGGAGCCGTCCAGCACCCCCTGCCCGCCTGGCTCCCGTGGTTCTGCAGCCCAGCTGAGCGCTGGTGACCCGGCCTTGGCACACCCACTCCCACCCCCGGTGCCAGGGCGTGCTGTTCCCAGTTCCCGGCTCCCGCGGCGCCGGTGGGATGAATCACACGGGGCCCGGGGCACCCACGGCACAAAGCGCCGGCTCTTTTGTGGCTCCCCGGCTCGGGAGCTCTCTGCGTGTGCTGCGGGCTGAAGTGGCTCTTGGGCTGTTTAAAGGTTGAGTGCTGCTGCTCCAAGTGACGGGAGGCAGATTCGGTTAAATAAACACAGGGGCTTAGAAATAAATTGAAGGTTACGTGGAGAGCGGGATCAGAATGTAATGTTGTCACACGCGTCGCGCCGAGCGGCTCCCCGGCCCTGGCACTCCCAAATGGGCCCTGGCACACTCCCTGTGAGCCCCTGGTGTGGGGAAGGGGCAGTGTGGGGGGCTGGGATGTGGGAGGAAGAGGATGGATGCCCTGAAAGCAGGAGCCGACTTGTTGAGGCAGAAGGAAACCCGCAGTGCTGCCTGTTTGCTGCTGCAGGTTTGATTTTGTCCCTCTGGTGCACACACAGCAGCTGTGGGGGGATGCTGTGCTGCCCCGGTGCCCTGTCGTGCCACAGAGGCTTTATAAAGCCCTGCTCTTCCTTAATGACTCACGGCACCGTTTTACTGCCTGGGAGATTGGGTTGGATTCCAGCCCCTTCCTGCGCGCTCGGATTTAATTCTCGCCCCCTATAAACAGGTATTTGTCCTGGGGTTGCTTTTGTGGTGCAATAACAGCTTTGATTTGGAGAGGGCTTCCTGGGGGCACTGGAGTCTGGTCTCATTTTGTGTCCATCACTCCTCAATTGCCATCAGTGCCCTGGCTGATGAAGTGTGGGCGGAGATCTCAGCAGTTCAGGCCCCTTTGGCAGGAAATCAGCGTTTTGGCCAAGATCAGGCTCCAGAAGCAGCTGCAGTGCAGGGAAAGGGAAGTTGTCTTGGAGGTTTTGGGTCTTCCTTCCATTTTAAGTTCCTGAAACACTCCTATGTGTTGTAACCATGTGCTGCTCTGTTAGAGCCAAGTGCAGGGCTGTGCTGCTGCCTGCCTTGTGCCACCGTGATGGGTTCTGTGTTTGCCAAGACTTGGGAATGCTGGTGCGACCCGGGGCCTGGCTGTGCTTCAGTGGGGCAGCTCTGGCAAAGGGGAATGATTGCCTTTACCTAATCTCCAAAATCGTTCCCAGTAATTGCCTCTCGATGGCTGCCAAGTGTCTGCTCAGATGGCTCAGCTAAACCAGCTTCATGTTCCAGGAGGCCATAGAATCGTACTTGAGGCTTATTGATCCCATTTATTGGAACCCCCAGAACACATATCTAGTTTTAGAGCCTCGTTTGTAGCATTTTTGCTGTTAGATTCTTGTGTGATCTCTGGTCTGGTTGAAAAGTGGAAAAAAATTGCTGTTTGTAGTGGAAAAACTGAAATAGGAGCATTCAAAGGGCACCCGGAGGGGAGTGCAAAGAAATCTGTTGCAGCTTATAAGTTATGTTTGAAGCAGAACTTGCTGTTTCTCAGGACTATCTGTTACTGGTTTGGGCACCAGTGGGTTGGAAAGTGACTGTACAAAGGCAAGGGGGGGGGCTTCAAAATGCTCTGAGGGTCCTCTGAGCACCCCCCTGACAGCAGAGGAGCAGGGAAGGAGGGACCTGACTGTCACTGTGGGATTCCTTGAGTCCTGTGAGGGATGAAACTGGGGAGCCACTCGGGGCTGCTAAAAATCTCACTGGAGGAGAAGGTTGGATGGGCTTTGGAGCAACCTGGTCTAGTGAAAGGTGTCCCTGACTGTGGCAGGGGCCTGCAGTGAGGTGAGTTTTAAGGTCCCACCCCACTCAAACCGCTCTGAGAATCTACGATAAGAAGCTTTTTGGTTCGTGGAGGGAAGGCCAGGGCTGGGGATGTGGCAGCAGAAGATGAATGGGATGAGAAGGGTGAGGGAGAGGAAGGACTAGAGGGAAGTGGGCAGAATAAAGGAAAGAGAGGAACAACCACACCAGAGAAGAGGCAATGCTGGCAGAGCTCATCCGTGCACTGCTCAGTGCCTGTTAGTGGTTTGGGACCAGTTGGCCCCATCCGTGTCACTGGTGTGGCACAGACCGGGAGACAAAAGCTCTGCCCGGGTCAGCCTTGCTGGCCCTTTACCCTTTCCATGCTGGGGCTGCCCAGAGCGGGACCTGGCACCGGGAAGCTGCCAGGAGCATTTGTTTACCCCCTGCCCCAACACCGGTGGCACCCCGGGTTTTCCAGCGCGGGTGGAGCGGAGCCACAGGACCTGGAGAAGGGCCCCCGCGGGGTGGGGAGCAGGGAAGCCCAGCACCCCCTCGGTGAGGCCGGGGGGGCTCCGGGCGCGGGGCTCTGCTGCGGGGCCGCGGATGCCGCGATCTGCGCTGACACCGTGTGGCCGCTCCCCGCATCTCGCCCCGGCCGCCGCGGCGAAGGGGATTGAAACAGAACCATCCCTGAATCCTCCCCAGGTCACCTCAGAGCAGGGGAGTGTCGCCCAGCGGAGGGACAGCGGGAGGGCTGGAGGCAGGACAGATCTCCCCTCTCCAGCTGAGCTGCCAGCCTCACACCTGGAGCCCTACGTGCCCCAAAATGGGCCGGATTTGGGCATCTGTGATGGTTGGCAGGGTGCTGGATTCAGGCTTTTTTGAATGGTCTTAGACTAAATTTGGTTTAAAAGTAAAAGAGGGTCAGTTTAAAAAAGATATTGGAAGAAATTCTTTACTGGGGGGTCGGTGAGGCCCTGGCACAGGTTGCCCAGAGAAGCTGTGGCTGCTCCATCCCTGGGAGTGTCCAAGGTCAGGTCGGGCAGGGCTTGGAGCAACCTGGGCTGGTGGAAGGTGTCCCTGCCCATGGCAGAGGGGTTGGAATCAGGTGGGTTTTATAGGCCCCTCGCAACCCAAAGCATTCTATGTTTTCCCAGAAAGGCCTGCTTTGATCACTGATATTTGTTTCCCCTGTTCTCCAGAGGCAGCTGATTTTGGGAGGACAAGGCCCTTTTCTCTCCGGTTTCGGCGGGCACGAGGCTCTGGAGAGGAACCATGCCTAATGTATTCAGCGACATGCACTCTCAGAAAAAGCTCTTTCTCCTCAGTCCCTTCCAGTGGCAGGGATTTTTTTGGCACAGCAAAGCCCAGCTCTGCCTGTTTTGGGGCTGGAGGAGCCGGGCAGAGCTGCGGCCTTGGGGTGCAGGGTGGATGGGGCTGGAGGCAGCGGCACAGCCAGGGGTGTCACCCAACCTGCTGCCAAAACACACCCCTTGCCCCTCCCTGGGGGGAAAATGAGGTTACTCCTTATTGCTGCGGCACAAACCCGTTGAAAAGGGAGAGAGACCTTTATCCAGCCCTCACAGACGGGGCAGAAAACCTCTTTAGGATGAATATCCCCTCGCGATATCCCGAGCAACGCCGGGAGCCCGCGAAGGCGCTCGGGCTGTTTGGAGGGTGTCTGTGCTCCCCGGGCCCCGGGACAGGCGGAGAGCAGAGCTAAAGGAAGATTTAGAGCTCAGGAAAGAGCCCCCAACAATAGACAATGGAGCCATTTAAGGGACAACAAACAACTTTATGCCCTGTGAGTTTGTCCCATTGAAGTCACGGGGTGAGGCGGCGGCGGAGGGGAATGAATGGGTGTTTGACTCTCCGTTTCAAGGCAGCCAGGGTTTTACCCAGGGTTTTACCCGCTGCACGGCCACTTCAGATGCTCTGGCATTTATTTTTTGTTCGCAGGATCAGGGCCAGAGAAAGAACGGGGACAAAAGGATCACATTTGCCGTCAAAAAAGGAAGGAAGGGAGAAAAAGGGCTTTAAAACAGGGTGCAGATGGGAAAATATGAATATCCTGGTGAAGAAAGCCGAGCAGAGAGGGACTGAACCTCTCCCAGAAAGGGCTCTGAGACTAGTTTGGGGTGGAGAGCTGGGGCACCCCATTTTCTGGGGCATTGAGTGCTCAGAGGGGATGAAGCTGAAATCTGTGCCCAGTGCTGTGTCCTCTGAGGTCTGGGGGTATCTGTATCTCAGGCACCCCTGGATTAGGGGCATTTGGCTGGAGCAAATCCAGTGGCTGTGGGTGAATAAAGCCTGGTAGCACAAGCAAGGGCAGAAAGTTTGGGATGGAAGTGTGAGGGGATCTCCTGTTCCCTCTCTGTGCTGTTCTGCCCAGCTGGGCTGTGGGAACAGCTTCGTGCAGGAGCAATAACGAGGTGACATAAAGACAGATCCTTCTGGAGACAGGAAAAATGAGGAAACTATTCCTTCTCCTCTAGTTCTGGCCCTGGCTGCCAGATGGAGCAGGGCTGTGCTCCCCCTGTGTTACTGAGGGGTGCTTGTGCTCCTGAGCTTTGTTGTGTTCTCTGGGAATGAGCTGTGAGAATTGGAGAGCCTACAGGAAATTTAGAGGGTTTTCCTGGAGTTTAGGAAGTTTAAAAATAGAAATAATTTGAGAGAAACAAATAAAAACACCCAATCAACCAAAACAAAAATCGAGCAAGAGCAGCACTAGGGAGGGAGAGCTGGATGCAGGGGTGTCTGGGGGGAAATGTGCTGGATGGAAGTGTGCTGCCTGGCTCTGCTTCTGGGAGGACTCCAGCCCAGTTTTGGGTGTTGTAGGCCTGAGTTTGCTTCAAAAAATAATTTCTTTTAATTATTCTTTAATAATTCCTTTAATTCTTCTGAGCAGTCACGGCCAAAGGATCGTTCTCCCCAACAACCAGAGATGGCAAAACCTTTGATGCTCGTGAGCATCAAAATCCACTTCTTCCCTTTCCCCACTCGTGGTGTTTGTGGGATCTGGAGAAGGGCACTCCCACTGCTCCCTGTGGGCTGTCCTGCCTGGCAGAAGGATGATTCAGGAATGCTCCAGGATACTGCCAGCCCTGGAGCTGCTCCCCTGGCAGCTGCTCTCTGTGTGAGGTTAATGAGCGCAATTAACAGTGAATGCTGTAATTGCAGACATTTAGTGGGACGCTTTATGATTATTGTTTTCATCTGCAGTTGTGCCCAACGCTCGGGTGTCCCTTTATTAAAGGAAATGAAGCTGTAATTAGTCACTGTCTAATCCCAGTGCTGGCAGGAGACCTGCAACAACTCTCCCTGGACTGAGGGGTCCCTTGGTAGGTCTTGTCACTCCCTCACTCACCGCCCAGGTGAGGTGACCTTTGGGGTCACTGGTGGATTTTGGAGCCAAGACCAGCTGGCTGGAGAGGGAAACCTGCTCTGAGCAGGGCTGGCAGGATGGGCACACCAGTGTGGGCACCCACAGCAAACAAAGCCTTGAGAGCACCCCCAGAGCAGCTCTGCTCCCACAGCAGAGTCCTCTTTGGAGTGAAATTAGTGCCCAGACTGTTTAAGTGTGGTCATCCTACGCTGTGTTATGTGATAGGAAGATGTGTCTGAGGGTTTCATCTCTGCTCTGGGTGACACCACTATTCATACAAGTTTATCTCTTTTATGGATTTGAAGCTTTTTCAGATACTTATCAAAGACCTTTCCTTACTTCCAACACGAATAATATATGCTGGTGCAGCTTCTAATAAATCATCTCTGTTCCCTGTGCCACGGAGAGGGAGCAGGGCTGGTTTAAGGACAGACATCTCCATTTGAGACCACAGAAAAACCACCTTCTACCTCCCTCCTGGCAGGACCACAGGCTCAGTGTGTGAGTCAGGTGAATCCAGGAGATGCCCAAGGGAAGGGGGACTCTTCAGTCCCATCCTTTGCCTTTCCTTGCCTTCAGGGGAGGTTGAAGCTGGAGGGTCTGGGGGTCCTGGGCTGAGAAGGGGCTGGTGGAAGCCTAATCCACACTGTCCTCTATGTTTGCCGGTCTGTCCTTCACCCTCGGGCTCCTCCTTGCAGGGAGTCAGCAGAACAGCACCCATGGGAGCAGCTGACCCACCCCGTCACCCAGAGCACGTCCATCCACACCCCAGTCTGACTTACAGAAGAGGTTTTCCAAGGAAAAGTCCACTGTGTATAAGATGTGACATCATTCTCTTTAAAAATCAATTATTTGGAGTTTATGGAGCATGTTTTCCATTACCTAGTGTGCCGTAGCCAGTGCATCTGTTGATTTAAAGGATTCCTCCCTTTTTTTTATTTCACCTTGGCGTGTCTTTTATCAGAAATCATTTTGAAACTTTTTAATTTATGGGCTTTTATTGCAATACTCAATTCATCCTGAGTAGTCTATTATTAAGTGTTCTCGAGGCTCTCATTGTCCTTTATCGGAGGATTGTATCTCTGTGCAATTCATCTGTAGTCATTCTTCAGAGGCAAAATCTTTCATATTAGGTTTCTTTCATCACTCGATGACAACTCTTGAATACATCATTATTCAGCAGCGGGTTTAGAAATTATAATCATTAGGCAATTTTTCATATAATCTGATTCTATAAACTGTTTCTTTTTATTATCTTTTGATGGAAAACAGTAAATGCATCTGTCTGGTTTGATCCTCTCTGATAACAGTAATAGAAAAACTAAGTAAGGACATCTTATTGAGGGAGCAGCCCGGCTGCATGTCTTATGTGCACAGATCCAAAGGTTATTTCGTGTGAGGCGGAATTTGCTGCTCCAACTGGAGCCACACTCCGAGCACAAATTCCCAGTGGCAACACTGCACACCTCGTGCACCACAGTCACCCCTCAGTTGACTTCTGGCGTGATGGAATGGCATTTGTACAGTTAAAAGGGGGGGAAAAAAAAGAGTAGGAAGGAGGAAAAAAGAATCCCACCAATGTTTGCAAGGTTTTTTGGGAATAAGTGTCTCCTTGTTCCTCCCCAGCCAGGCAAGGGAGATGATGTGGGATCCCCAGTAGGGATGTTGTTTCCTCTTTAAGAAACTTGTGCTTTTGCCTCATAAATATGGAAAATCAAATCTCCACATTTCTTTTCTCCTCAGAAACGTGGGAGAGGCAGCCAAGGCTCCCTGTGGCTGCAACAGGGGGGGATAAAGCAAATGTGCTTCTCCATCACTTCTCAGCTCCTGGACTCTGTGGGACCAGTGGAGTCACAGAGCCCAAGATTCCTCACAATTTCAGACCTGGCTGCCTGATTTTGGACCATCTCCCAAGGGCTGGGAAAGGTCACTTAAACCCAAACATGGCTCTGTCACCTACAGAAAGGCACCTGCCCCTGGGATGAGCTTACTAAAGGTAGGTTGGGGCTGGTACCTCCCCAGGTATGACCTTTTCACCATCGCTTTTAAAAATAGCCCAGACTTGCTCAGAATCGGGCAGGGAGAGGAGACTGGTTGGCCACGTGTCCCTGGGCTTTGGCAGCCCCTTTCCTGCCCATCCTGATGGTCAGGAAAACATCCAGATGTCCCAAACCCCCATCCCTTTGCCCTCCTGTCCTGCTGTGGTTGTGTCTGCAGCACATCCCTCACCTCCACCTCCCAGGGCTGAGAGGGACCCGGCGTGACAGGGACCTCTGGAACACAGGATGCAGATTCCCAGGTTGCTTTTTTTATTCCATACTTGAGTCTGTCTCTAGAAACACGATTGAGGAGCAGGGATGGAGTGAGAGCTGCGAGTGCACTGTGGTCACCCCCTTCTCCTTAACTGGGAGGGGAAGTGCCCTCTGACCTTCCAGCCCCCACAGAAAGGGGGGAATGATGGAAATCCCAGTGCAATCTCGTCTCTCCTCTCCCCTCCCCAAAACCCAGGAGCCTGTGTGAGCATCCCCAGTGCTCGAGCCCAGCAGAGGGAGGGAGGGAAGGAAGGAGAGAGAGAGGCTTGATGTCTTATTTAGCTCGGTCGCAACCAGCCTTCAGTGACATGAACCAATAAAACATTGTTGATTCAAAGCTTAGTTCATGAAGCCTCTAATCCCACGGCAGATAGCAAACAGATAACAGGGACACTCTAATTTTCTGTAGTTTATTCGAGGAGACAGAGGGAGATAATGCACCGCAGGGCAAATACGCGTTATTGCTTTTAAACACGAAAATAAATCCCCGCTCATTTAGAAACGCCGAGGAGGTGTTTCCCCGCGCGGGACTTATCCGGGGGCTCCTGGGTGTAGCGGCTTTATTGGGCAGCTTCCCCCGCAGCTCCTCGCCGGCGGAGGGACGGGAAGATGGAGATTGCCATCTCCTGGCACGCCGCGATGCTGCAGCAGCGCTGGTCCTTGCAGGGCCACGGGAGCACCGGCTTTTCCCATCCCTCCGTGCTCTGGGAGGCCTCAGGGTCCCTTTGCCGTGTTTTTTTTTTTTTTTCCCTCACCTGTCTCGTTCCGACCAGCTCCGGTCCCGGAGGGGGCTGTGCAGGCAGAGGGTGGGGGTGGCACCGCGTGTGACTCCCTGAAACGGAGCTTTGGGAAGCTCCCGGCGTGTGAACGTCACCCAGGGCACAACGGGAGGAAGCTTCTCCCCTCTGGGACGCAGATTTAAGGTCTGGGGCCGCCCCTGAGCTGCAGGACAAGCGCCCTGCCCGTGGCCTGCACATGTGAGCCCCCCCACCCCGGGTTTATTCCCTCTCCTCTCTGCAGCCAGGGCAAATATTTGCCATGGGGCACTTCTGTGTGTGTTGGCAAGGACACGGGTATAAAACCAGGTATGTCCCCGGGGCCGGGACGTCTCGGTTCCTACGGCTTTTAAAGCTTCCCGGGATTTGCCAGGGCAGGGTCCCGGCAGGGAGGATGTGCCAGGCGAGGCTGTGCCGCCTGTCCCTGCTCGGGGTCCCCGAGGAGCCGCCCCTCAGGCTCTGCTCCGGGGGGTTTGGGGTCAGGGAACACCTATAGCTCCACTGGAGTAGGGAATAGCACTGCAGGCACCTCGGGGCGAGCTCTACCCGCTGTCCCCGACCCAGAGAAGGTTTTCCCGTCCCACGACATGGGATAAGGCATCCCTGGTACCTCTGGGAAGCGGCACTAGAGGGAGCCGCAGGCGGCCCCTCCAGGCTGGCAGCCCAGTGCTACCTCCTGGCAGCTTTTTCCCACCTCTTTTCCCACTTCAGGAGACTTTCCAGTGGATTCTGACACCGGCTCGCTGTGCCCTGACCTGCTCCGGAGCTGTGGGGAAGACACAACCTGTCCCACGTTGGTAACCGGCCCAAAGCCTCTCCCCCCAAAAATCCCACCCCAGCCCCGACCTTCTTTTCACCCGAGGAATTGGGTTTTGAGAACAATTTGCTTTCCTCCCCCCTCCTTATTTTAAATATTCGAAGCCTTGCCAAAAATGCACATGTGGGGGGTAGTGCTGACAATCCTTAAATGTTTCTAATTTTTACCTAAGAAACCCCGGTGAACTTTGTCTCCATTCCCAAATTTCAAACCTTTACACTTCCGAAAATGATGGCTGATAAGATAAAGGCACCTCCTTCACCTCTGCTGGTCCATTTCCCCTTAAATCCAATAAAACTGCAAAAAAAAAAAAGTTTAATGGAAATATCTGTAGTTTTGCATTCATAAATATTGACATTTAAATGTTTGTTGGTTGTTTTTTTTCAGAGACATTTTCAGTGAGGGGGTTAAAGAGACAAACAGCTTTTTCTGCTCGTGCTCAAGGCCCAGTTGGATGGGGCTTGGAGCTACCTGGGCTAGTGGAAGGTGTCTCTGCCCATGGCAGGGGGTTGGGATGAGATGAGGTTTAATGTCCCTTCCAACCCAGACCAGTCTGGGATTCTCTGTGGATTTTCCCCTTGGAATTGCTCTCCTGTGGTGTTCAGCTGGTGTAAGTTGCCCCCTCAGGTGCGTGGCCACCTCCAGCCTGTGCTCTGCCCCCGAGGTTACCTGTGACAAAGCACCAGCGGGGACAGAAACAACTCCTGGGGCTCTTTGGAGGTGCTTCCCGGGTGAACCTTCAAAGGAATCCCAGGCTCTACCAGTTCATACAGTCCCTTCTTGGCTCTGGGCACCAGGCTATGGTTATTTCCCTCTGACCTTGTCCCCGGGGGGGGGGCTGGAGTGTGTTTTTCTCTGTATAAGCTTCCTGCTGCCTCCTCCTTTACACGGATCCATCTGAACTTGCTACTGCTTTTGCTCTTCCTTTGGAATGAAGGTGGAGGTGCTGTCAGTGCACCCTGTGAAAGCAGCAGGATTTCCAAAGCTTATTCTCTGTGTCCTGTTGTATCAAAGAGCGTTTTAAAGGCATTTTGTGTTAGAAAGACCCTGATGGAGCAGCTCAACATCACCTGCAGCTCCTGAGGACCTCGGACGTCCTGCATCCAGGTGGGTGGAACTCACACACCTGTGCAGGGAGATGCCCTTCCACAGAGGGAATTCAGGAGCAATTTTTTCCCAGAAAGGGCTGCCAGGCTCTCCAAGGGGCTGCCCAGGCAGGTGGTGGAGTCCCCATCCCTGGAGGTGTCCAAGGAACAACTGGACATGGCACTCGGTGCTCTGGGCTGGGTGACAGGGTGGGGATGGGGCACAGGGTGGGCTCAATCCCAGAGGCCTTTTCCAACCTAAAGGGTTCTTTGCAAGTAAACCCCATGCCAGCCCCCCCCCCACCCTGTGTCAGGGCTGGGTTTCCACACAGACACCTCTCCCAGCAGCACTTCTGGCACAACCGGTTCCCCTCGGTGTGGAGATTGGTATCAAGTTTGAAGTTCAGGCTGTATTGACAGAGATTTTGTCAACAAAAAGGTGTTGAAGGACGGGGTATTTGTGGAAGAAGTCACAAAGAGGTGAAAGATATCCCCTTCAGGGGTCCCTTTCCTGCCCAACAGGCCTCTGCTTGCTGGGATTTTCCAGGAGAAGCCGGAGGTGTGGATGTGGCTCCGTGTCCTTGCCAGCCCAGCTTTGCCAACATCCCTCCCAGGAGTGACAATGGTGATGGTGGGAAGTGACAGAGCAGAAAGCAGAGCCCTCACAGAACTGCTCTGTCCTGGAAAACAGGCTTTGAGCCTTCACCAGGTGGTTTTTTGGGACTCAGACCTCCTATATAAGAGATAAGGGAGTGGCAGCTGCCCATGGAGATAAAAAATGGGCTGGTGGAAGGGGAGTTTGCCCTGTCAGGGGATTTATGTTCTCTCTGTCCTTTCCCTCCCCGTCAATACATTATCCTGGGATGTTCACTCACCCTTCCTGGGCTCATCACCCCTCTTTTGCTGACTTGGTGTGGAGCTGCCCTTCGGAAGGTCTGTGGGGAGCACCTTGCAGGCACGATGGTGGCTGAGCCCACCCTGGAGAAAATGACTCTGAATGGAACAATGAGCAGCTCTGTGGCCTTTCCCCGTGTCCCTGTGGCTGCTCAGGGGAGCCCCTCCCTTGGGGCAGGGGCACAGCTTGGGAGTCTCCCCCAGGTTTGTGTTCCAGTGGTAGGAAAGGAACGTTTTGGAGGCTGCTCTTGGTTCTGGCAGTGGATGGCAAAGTGGAAGTGTGGGCACCGAGCAACGGGGGTCAAAATGATGGATGGGTGGGTGGATGGATGTGCCCTGCCAGTGTCATTCCCTTGGAAAGCTGGGAGAGCAGCTCAGGCTCCTTGGGGAGAGGGGAAGGAATCCCAGAGGATTTCAAGCACTGGGAAATGAATCATGTTCAGGTTTATGAGAGGCTTCATTAATTCCAGGGCGAGGAGTTTTCAGGAGCAGAGCAGATCCAGTGAGAGGAGTGTGGAGGACTGGGTCCATGCCTTCTCTGTTTGCTCGTTGCCCAAGGACTCTGGAGGAGGAAATTAATTTTAAGTGTTATTTTTCAGACATCTGTAGCAGAGAGAAAAACAGGGCATTGTGTCTCCTCTTGAGATAAGGATCAGCACGGGAGAGAAGAGGCTGGAGCCGGGCTGTTCTCACATTCAGCCCCACACTGGGATCAGGTAACCTGGCACAAATGTTGTTTTAAGGCTTTTTTTGGTCTCTCACGGCTCTGATTGGGGTGGGTGGAGGGTTTTACCTTCAGTGGCCCCTGATCTGGCTGGACATGGATGGTTTCCTCATTCCTACAGTTTCCCAGGACGCAGGTGTGAACACAAGGCCACCTTTGCCCGAGTAACACTTAAGTTTCTTCTTTCCCCCCTCCACATGTCCCCTATTTCCCTATTCCCCTTCCCAAAACCCATCTGGTTTTCTGCAAACCCTCTGGGAGCGTGGGGAGGATGGACACGGCCCCATGGAGCGGCACAGGAGCATCTTCTCTTCCCACAGCCCCTTCCTCGGGCAGGCTGAGCCCCACCATCACCTACCAGGATGGTTTTTGTCCCTCCTGCGAGGCTCCCCTGCCCCCCAGCCCATCATGTACCACTTAACCCAGCGTGCTCCCTCTCTGTGCTGCTTTGCCTCCCGCAGCAGCGGGACCGGAGCCTTGTCTTGTCTAATTAGGGTCAGGCGAGCGAACACTAAAAACCCATCAAAACCCCCCAAAATCCCCGCAGCTTTGGCAGCTGAGAGGAGCTCGGGGCATGCTCCATGATGTTTGAATTTTCCCAGGGATGCACGTCAACTGGATGGGATCCCAACGCGCCGAATGCAGCTCGCCCCTAATTGCATTGTTTCCGCTGATCTCCGACGAAATTATTTATGTGTATAACAAGCCTGTTTGGCTTCGAGAGTCTTTAAACTTTATATGAGTTTTTCCATGTGCTCGTTTGCTGAAAAAGAGCCCCGGCTCTGGCAGGTTCGGGTTATTTTTACCCCCCAATTAATGGTGTTTTCTCTCGCTCCCTCGCGTGTATTTTTACTCTCTCCCCCTCTCGCCGGCGGTGCCAGCGGCGGGACGGGGAAGGGTGGCTGGAGAGGGGCCAGCTTTGGCCTCACATCATTTCTCCCCCCCGGTCTCTGAAAAACCAGATTCTGTTTGTCATTTGCTCTGTGTCGTGGCCGTGGGATCGCTGATGGATTTCCAGCTCCGCTCATGGAGCGGGGCACGAGGTTTTCATAAGGACATTAATCTTGAAAGAAAATCTGTCAGGGGCAAACAATACCCCCATGAATGATGTTGTAAAGACACATACTAACTCTAAACATCCATTACCCGGGAATATTAACTTATGGAGGAGCTCCATTTCCTCTTACTCCTTTTTAATAGGTACCTGATACCCAAAGTACTTCCACATTGGAAAATTTGCCCAGGGATGGGAAATTGCCTGAGATAAGCCCCTCAACAGGAGCTTTTCCACCAGAGCTGGGGCTGAAGAGGGGGAGATTGTCAAGGCTGGGGGGGTGAACGCTTCTCTCTGGGGTCTGTTCCCATTTTGGGGTCTTTCTGACCCCCAGTCCTTTCCCTGGTAGTGTGGGGCTGGCTGGGTACCACAGATCTGCTCCTGAGGAGGGAAAGCAGCCTCAGCCCAAGAGTCTCCTGCCTGGGAGTTGTTTTTCATGCTCCCATGTCAGTGGGCTTAGGCACCCCCCCTCCCCAACGCACACACACGCTCCTTTTTGGGAAGGGAGCAGCCTGTGTGGCAGGAATAAAACATCTGAGGTTGCTTTAAATGTCCCTTGGAGCCAGGCCAGCAGCACAGGCAAGGAAAAGCTGGTAGCTTGTTTTAATTTAATGGTGTTGAAGTGTTCTACTGCAATTAAGCATCTGAAAATTAAACAGAAACAGTCATTAAGTCTGGTGATACAAACCCACCAGACCAGAGAATATAAATTATTTCAAATGGTAAATGCCAGAGCCGTGTTTATGATAGGGATGTTTCCCCTTATTAGCCCTTATCTGTTGTTTTAAGTAAGAGGAACTTAATCCTGAGGAAATTAATCACTGCAGATGTTGGATCTTGTTGCAGGTCACTCCTTTAGCCGGCAGGAAGGTTTGGGAGAGGGAAAATGAATCCCTGGGAGAAGTGGCCAAGGTGATGTCCATCCCTTCAGAGGGTTTCCTGCTCCCATGCTCTCCCAGTCCCTCCATCCCAGGGAAACCTGTCTGCTCCCAGCCTGAGCTGCAGACTGGGGTTTTTGAGCTGTCAGTGCTATTCCCTGGGGATGGTGCTCCCTGTTCCTGCCTCCTGGCTGCCAGCAGCCGGTCCCTGGGGAGGAATGTGGGACCATCAGGCTCCTGTAGGACCCACACTGGGTCACCCACTTGGGGTCTTCCTCCACCCCCTGGGCCAGGCCGGGCCTTTGTTGGAAGGATCTGGGGGAGGAATTGGTGCTTTGATGGCAGCAAGGAGCCAAGTTGGGAAGGCAGAAGTGGAAGGGGGCATGAGGGTGCTGAAAATCCCCCACCTCATGTGGTGAAAAAGGTGACTGAGAGGGGACAGACAGGGTAGGGTCCCCAGAGCCACCTGAGCTGCTGGCTGGGCATACCTGGGGGGTTTATCCAGACAGTGCTGGGAAATCAGGGCTCTGCCTCCATCTGCAGCCAGATAACACCGACAGACAACCTGGATCCATAAAACTTCCAGCGTGGGCTGCTCCTGCAGTTTCCTTTTACAAGCCTGGCCTCGCTCCGCTGTGAACACCCGCCAAGCTGGGATCAGGTAAGCACAGAAACGCTTGTTTAAATTCCTCATCTTTCAGCAAAAGCAAGACTTAAGCCTGGCTTTAAAGTTAAGCATGTGTTTTAAGTGCATTCCTGAGTGGGGGCTCTCTGGGATCTGTTGACGTGAGCAGGAGGCTCCTCCGCCGGCTTCAGTGGGATTTTCCCCGCCCGAAATGGAGTCCAGATCTCCCGAAATAAATACCCCCAGCTCCGTAGATGGGGGACCACATGGAGCCTCCTGAATGCTCGTTCCCAGAAAAAGGATCCAGCTCATTCATGTGCCTGCATGATGTGTATTAAATTCTCCTGACATCTCCCACAATTCCAGCAAACAGATGGGAACCAGAATAGATCCTGTGCCCCGAGAGCGCTCGGCTTGCGGTGCCACTGAATGATTGGCAGGAGCATTGTTTGCGAGCAGCCTTTCCAAATTGAACTTCCATGTGCCCCTGGCCAGTACAAGATGTGAAATTTCGTTCCCATTTTATCCCAATTACTGGCCAGGCCGTCCACGAGGGCTCCTGGCATGGCACGCTTCCGATAACACACAATAACTCAAACAAACCTCTTGTCCCTGCAGGGGCAGCGCTGGGTGGAGAAGGGGGAATTCCAGCAGGGAGAGCTGTGTTTGCAGCCCCCCCATCCCAGATGTTCCCGTTCCAAGGGCTTGCCGCTCTTCCAGGTAAGCAGCAGAAGCACCTGCACTGTTTCATGCCTTATTGAAAGTCCTTTGGAGCTGATCTCATGGATGTGGGTTCCACAGGGAGCCCCCTGATCCATGCAGGCTCCCTGGGAGATGCCCGGTTTCCCACACGATGGAATCTCCCACTCCATCTGCCCCCAGAGCTGCAGATCGGGCGCCATGAATGTATTTTCTCACAGGAGCAAAGTGTTGGGCCTGTTTTCTGGGAAATATTCAAAAAGAAACAGGCTGGAGGGTATTTTTTTCCTCTTTCAAAGCAAACTAACGGGAGCTCTTCCCACCAAACCTGGACCAGAAAAATCAAAACCCACTTTGGCTTTTCCCTGAAACGAAGCTTTTCCAGCCACTTGCTCTTATCTGTGAGTCTGAAAACCAAGATCTTTTGAATCTCAAAATATTTTTACTCAACCCTACACACCTGGGGGAAAAAAAAAAAAAAAGAAAAAAGAAAAAAAAGGACCCATTTGGCTCGAAGGACTTTTTTTTTTTGTCCTGGAGACTTTTTGATGAAAACAACTTATAGGGACATAAATAACTATCTTTTGGTTTATTTTCGTTGTCTCCTGCCAGCCCTGCAGATTCAGGGAGGCAGAGCGGTGAAGAGAAGGTATTTTTTGGCTCCTCTCATCTTGAATTTTCAAGGGCCTTGTGCGAGGAGGAGCTGCCAGCACGTGCAGGCAGGAGTGGGAAGCCAAGGGAGCATCACTGGAGCGGTGCCTGGAGAAGGGGATTCGGGGCCGGAGGAGCCGGGCAGAGCGGACAAGGCAGCTCTTCACAGCTTTCCCTGCCGTAAATCCCATTTTATATCCCCCGTGTCCCACACGGGGAGAAACAAACAGAGCTTTGCGACCATCACTCAGAGCCCTTATGGTGGTTACGACGTTCTCTGCCGCCCGCCTCGCCCCGGCCCTGCTGCCTTTTCACGCTGGTGCGAGTTTCTGCTGGGAAATGATCCCTGAAAAGAGTTTACCCGCCGCTAAATGGCTCCGAACCCCGCGAAAAGCTGCGGAGCCGCTCCGGGAAAACTCCCGGCTCGCTGGAACGACCCGCTGAGCGCAGCCCAGAGGCGGTGCCCTCCCCCGGGGGCTCTGAAGTGTGGCACCAGCCGGGAAGGGCTGCAGAGGAGACGCGATGCTCAGCACCGTGACTCCTAGGGCTGAACCCGGCACCGCGCATCCAGCAGCAGAACGTTTAACCCCTTGTGTCCCTCAGCACCGTCAGCGCCCAGCCCGACGTCGAGCAAAGCCGAGAGGGGGAAGGTCTGTGCTGTGTGAGATGTGTCCTGGCTGCTTGGGGGGCACAAATGAAGGGGGGAGGCAGCGTTGCCCCCCCCCAAAAAAACCTGGTGTTTGCATCAGCTCCTGGCTCAGGTGAGACCTCGGCAGCAGGTTGATGGAGCTGAAGAGCAGGGCAGGGTGTTTCTCTGTGAGATAACGCGTTATTTATCCTGATGTACATCCCCTCCTTTCCCCCCACAGTCCCTCTCCAGGACTCCCTTGGGATGAGAAGATCCCACAGAAATCCGACAGAGGACCATCCTCAGGAGCAGGGGGTGATGTGCTGGATGGATCCGTGCCACAGAGCCCGGCTGGCTTAAGTGTGAGCAAATGTCCCCAGATCTCACCCGAAATATTTTCCGGGAGGAGGAGGAGGAGAGTCCCTGCTCTTCCCCGGGGCCACCTGCTCGCGGCCGCTCTCCGGACACCCCGTGCCAAGCCCAACAAGCCTCCCGGTGCTATTCCAGCCTGCCTGATGTGTTTTTCCACCAGCGCAACCCAGCGTCCCGTCCTTTGCCAAGCCTGCGGCCTTCCCGCTCGGCTGCGGCCCGGGAGAAACCCATTTCGATAAGAAAACAAAGGGAATAGGTTTAGCAGCCCTTCGGCCCCGCTGCCGGGCGAGCACGTGCGGCGTTTGTTTGCAAAGCTGGGCAGAGGTTAATAAGCTGATCCCGCAAAGATTTACACCTAGGCCGGGGTTTCCATGTGGGCTTAGCGTTAAGCAAGACCTTAATCTAAAGGAAAATATTTGGAGGGAGTTTTGTTTCTCTTTCAGGGCTCTGTAGGACCTGTGAAATGTTCACCGAAGAGAGAGGTCGCTGTCTGTCAGGTTGGACTCGACGGCCTTGGGGGTCTTTTCCCACCTAAATGATTCCACGATTCTGTGGCCCCGGTGGCGGCCAGGGAGGAGACAAGGACTCCACCTGAGAAGGTGCTGGCTGTCCCTCACAGCACCACCAGAGTCACGAGGGCTGCGGGTTCTCAGCAGGGCTGGAGCCGGGGCTGGATGAGTGTTTGCAGGAGAGGGGTGGCCATTCCCCCAGGGAATGCTGTGCAGGACACCCCTACCGTGTCGGAAAGGCGGGAGGGAGAGGAAGGACCCCAAGGGCAGAGGTTGAGCCGTGTCTTTTTGCCACGGGCGGTGACACTGGGTGCGGGACCGTGGCTTCCAGGGCGGTTTGACCCCAAGCCCTGCCGAATCCAGAGGCTGCTCCTGCCGGACGGTGCCTCGCACGCGGCTCGCAGATGTCGGTGAGCGGGATGGAGACTTTGCAAGGAACAACCCTCGGCTGTCCCCCTCCCTCGAGCCCCCCGGCAGCCGGGGCACGCAGTCCCTGCCTCCAGCCCTCTGCGCGCCCTTAAAGCTGACATTGCTTCCTATTCCTCCCAAAAGACTTGGTATTTTTAAGATTTCAGTACCCGGAGAGGAAAGGGGATGATCTGCGACCGGGCACCTCCAGAGCTGGAGGGAGACAGGCGGGTCCGGGCTGAGCTGAACATCCTCCCACTCCTTGTGCGCTGCTCGGGGCACGAAAGGAGATTTCAAATCCACGCAGAGCTGATTTCGAGTGATCCGAAATGGTTCCGAGGCAGAAAACCAGGACAAAAAGGAGGGCGGGATAGATCCACGCAATTTATTTAATTTTCTATGCTCTGAGTTGCCCTCAGATCTGCAATGTTTCACACGAGGATTTTTTTACGTTAATGATCCAGGATCCCACTCCCGTTTTCACGTTATGAGTTTGTGATCAAAAAACCATAGTGTTTAGGGGGGGAAAAAAAAACCAAACGAAAAAATCTGGGCGAGTTTAGTGTGTTTTTTTCCCCCCGTGTGGATTTGAGGAGCCTTCTGGCAGGGGTGTATTTTACAGGGCAAAATTGCTTTTGACAAACAAAACTGAATTAATATTAATTACCTCGACCTGTGGCCTTTACCAGTCCGAAAGAGATAATTACCCGAAACGTCTCAGAAGGAGCTTCGGAGAAAGATTTTATTTTGTTTTAGCTCTCAAACCCTCTTCCTCAGCGAACAGAAAGCCTTTTTTGGGGGGCGCGGCAGCAGGGTCATCCAACTCCCCGCGTTTAGCCCGTGCCAGAAGGCTGGGGAAAAAAAAATATTGCCGGAATTAATTTCGTGTTCCCTCTGACACAACAAAGCACAGGCTCAGGCGCCGAGATAATATTGCACTTGCTGGACGGTTTTCAGTGGGTCTGATCCCACAGCGACAGGATTTTCCAATTTGGATTGATCCTGTCGGAAAACAAGCTCCATAAACTCCTCTAAGAGCCGCAGCATTCCTGAATCGGTAATGAATTACAGTCAATAATATAATATCATGGTCTAGTATGGTAGGATTAGTTAATAATACGGTGGAATCATATAATAATATAACAATATAATATATCATGGTGTTACTATATACCAGTATTATCTATTAAAAGGTAACAGTATTTTAATATGATATCATAAATAACAGAGAATAAATGTTGGTGAAACACACAGGAACTATAACCTTTAACTATACTAATCACCAGCTGCTACAGTAGAGGAATATCTTCGATATTTCTATCCAATATCCTTGATATTTCTATCAAATAGCCCTGATATTTCTCTCTCTTTTTTTTTTATATATTAAAAAAAGCTTTTGGAGCTTCCCGTTCCGCTGCGGATCGGGATTTTTATTCAGCAAAACGAACGGTGCAGAATCGCACCTCGGTCACACGAGTCACAAAAACGCGCCCAAAACGCCCGGCGGCTTTGGCAAAAAATTGGTAAAATAAATTAAATGTATTTTCAGGCCGGCCCGTGCTCGCGGCGCTCTCGCTGGAGAGGATCGTGAGAGGAGCGGGGAAGGAGGAGGTGGAGAAGGTAGAGAGGAGCCGGAGTGAACGGACACCATGCCGGGGAAGGACGGTGGGGGCTCGGCCGGAGGGAGCAGGTCTGGGGGGCCCGGGCAGCTCCCGGCGCTGCCCCTGGAGCTCCGCAGGGCGCTGAGCACCCTGGGGAGTGTTTGCAGAGTGTTATTAATAGGGACCCCCCCCCCCCATCCCCCTCCCCCCCGAGCCCGCCGCCCCCCGCCCGCTCTGCTTCCCCTTTCCCTTTTTCTTGTCCTCTCTTTCTTTTCCCTTTCCTTTTAATTTCCTCCATTTTTTTCCTTTATTTTTGTCCTTGTTCTTTTCCTTCTCTTAATTTTTAATTTTCTTAGTTATTTCATTTTTTCTTTTATCTTTCTTTCCTTTTTGCCTTTTCCCTCTTTATTTTCCTCAGTCTTCTACCTCTTTTTCCTTCTTTTTCCCCCCCTCCTTCGTTTTCTTTTTCTTGTCGTTTTTCTCCTCCTTCTACTTTTCTTCCTTCGTTTTCTTTTCCTCATTCTTTTCCTTTTTTGTTTCCTTCCCGTTTTCCTCTCCTACCTTTCCATCCCGGCTATGTCCCGGGACACATTCCCGCAGGGGTCGGATCTGGACCACCCCAACCTCTCCTCCTGCCCGACAGCCCCCGGCAGAGCCGCGGGGGGACGCGGGGAGCAGGTGGAGGGGCCGCCCCGGGGAGAATCGCTTCCCAGGGGGGATATTTTCCTTGGAAAAGCCTCCCCCAGCGCCTCATCCCCAGGGAGCAGGGGTGCGGGGCTGGATGCGGCCGCGGGGGTGCGCGGGGTCCCGCCGCCCCGTCGGAGAAGCTCCAGCGGCCGGGCTCCTCCGAGAGCAATTCCCGGGGGAAAAGGCTCCTCCGAGGGTGGGAAGGGACCCCCGCACTCCCGGAAAAAACCGTCCCGTGGGATCACCGGGCCGGGGAGAACCACACCTGCCTTCCCCGGCCGCCGTTCGATCGCCGGCTCCCCGCGGGCTGCGGCGGCCGCTCCGCCGGGCTGAGAACGGCGAACTCATCGCACGGGCCCCCCCCACGGGGGCTGCAGCCGGGTGAGTACCGGGGGGGGGGTGAGGCAAACACGGGACACCCACCCCCCTGCGACGCTCAGCTCCCGTTTAATCGATCCGCTCCCTTTTCCCGGAGCTTTTCCCAGCTCTCGGGCGGCACCGTCTGCCGCGACCCCCGCGTGGGTTCAACGCTCCCCGTGTCGGGTGGGTGGGGAGCAGAGGAGGGGGTGCCAGAGCGGGTACCCCCCGGGGGCTTCCCCCCGTGCCCGTCCGCGCGTGGATGCCGTTTGTGGGGATGTCCCCTCTGCCGGGGGCGAGCCCCGCTCCGGGGTGGTGGGCGCTGCCCCCCCGCCGGCCCCCCCTTTAAACCCCACCGCGGAGCGGCCTCTCCACGCCGCTGCCCCCGCCGGGCACGCCCCTCGCCCCCCACCCTTCCAGTCGTTTGCGGGGAAACACTCACGGTCTTCCCACGGCCCTCTCCTTGGGGAGGGGACAGAAATCCGCAGGAATGTCGCGAGCACTCGCCCCGTCCCCGAGGCTGCTCCCGGGCGTTATTTTTTTTTTTTTGAGGGGGTGGGGGGAAGGCGGATTTCACCGCTGGGTGGGCGGCAGCGCGTCCGCAGGGGAGCCCCCCCCGGGCAGGGCTCCGTGGGTGCCCCAGCCCCCCAAAGCACGACCCTGCCCTGGCGGAGCCCCCCGCGCTGCCCCCGCCCGGGGGTCCCGTCGGGGCTGGAGGCGGGGCAGGTGCGTGTCCGCGTCCCGCGTGGGAACAGCGCGGGGAGGGACCCGCGGGGACCCTCACGCCTTAAAGGGGGGGGGGGGGGGGGGGGGGGCCCCCCCCGGGGGCCCCCCCCCCCGCCCCCCCGCGGCGCGGGGGGGGTGCGGGGCGACGCGCGGGGGGGTCCCGCGGGGGTGGCGGGGCTCGGGCCCCGAGGGGGCGGGCAGAGGGTACCGGCCCCCCCGTCCCTCCTCGCCGCGGCCATTTAGGAGCGGGCGGGAGCCAATGGGCGGCGGCGCCGCCGCCGTGACGGCCGGGATTGACGTGATTCCCACGTCAAATTGATCCCGAGGAGCGGCGGGGGCTCCCCGCGAGCGGGGAACCGGCCCGGCGCCGCCAGGACCCCCCGGCCGCCGGCTCCCCGCCGCCCCCGCCGCCCCCCGGGCTCTCTATGCTGGGCCGGGCGCTGCCCCCTCCCCGGGCGGAGCGGCGCGACCCCCGCGCCGGGCGATGGGTGAGTGCGGGCGGCTCCGAGAGGGCTCCGGGACGGCTCCGCCGGGCTCTCGGCAGAGCCGGGGGAGGGCACCGGGCAGGGGGGAGGCGGCGGGAGGTGCTCCGGCCCGGAGGGTCTCAGCCCGCAGCGCCGGGGCCGGCACGACGTGCCCGGCTGGGAGGGCTCCGAGTCCGCCGTTCTCCCCGCTCCTCCCTTCGCTTGCTCTCTGCTCTCTGCTTGCGGCTCTTTCTCCCGTTCTCGCTCTTTCGCCTTTTCTCTGTCTTCTTAGTTTTCTTCCACTCTCCTTTTTTCTGCTCTTTTTCCCCCCTCCTCATTTCTGTTTTCTCTTTTTCTCTCACGTTTCCCCATGTCTTTCCCTCCCCTTCTTTTTTGCTGTCTCTCTGACCTTATTTTTTCTATCCCTATTTCTCCTTTTTCTCTCCGCTTTCCTCTTTTTTTTTCTCCTGCCCCTTCTCCTTCCCTCTTTGTTTTTTTCTTCCTTCTCACTTTCTCTCTCGTTCCTTCCCCCTTTCCCCCCCCCCGTTCCCTTTTTTCCCTTCTTCTCTTCCCTTTCTCCCCCCTTCCCTTTTCCTTTCTTCCCCCTTCCCTTTCATTCCTCCCCTTCTTTTTCCCCTTTCCCTTTTCCTTTCTCTCCCCGTTTTCCGTTTTCCCCCCTTCTCTTTCTCCTTCCCGCGGCAGCCCCGTCCCGCTCCCTCTCGCTGTCCGGGCATCCCGCGGGGACCACAACGGCGCGACCCCATGCCATGCCATCCCTGCCATGCCGTGCCATCCCTGCCATGCCATGCCATGCCATCCCTGCCCTTCCCGCAGAGCACACGTACGGGGAGGTGAACCAGCTGGGCGGCGTGTTCGTGAACGGGCGGCCGCTGCCCAACGCCATCCGGCTGCGCATCGTGGAGCTGGCGCAGCTCGGGATCCGGCCCTGCGACATCAGCCGCCAGCTCCGCGTGTCCCACGGCTGCGTCAGCAAGATCCTGGCCCGGTACCACGAGACGGGCTCCATCCTGCCCGGGGCCATCGGCGGCAGCAAGCCGCGGGTCACCACCCCCGCCGTGGTCAAGCACATCCGCGACTACAAGCAGGGCGACCCGGGCATCTTCGCCTGGGAGATCCGCGACCGGCTGCTCGCCGACGGCGTGTGCGACAAGTACAACGTGCCCTCGGTCAGCTCCATCAGCCGCATCCTGCGCAACAAGATCGGCGGGCTCGCCCCGCCCGGCCCCCCGCCCGCGCTGCCCTGCGGCCACCACATCTACCAGTACCCGTACCCCGGCCCCGCCGCCCCGCCGCCCGCCAAGGCCGCCGGGCACCCGGCCGGGCCCCTCGGGGCACCCCCCGTCGGGCTGCCCCGCTCCTGGCCCTCGGCGCACTCCGTCACCAACATCCTGGGCATCCGCACCTTCGTCGAGCAGGCGGGTGGGTACCACCGGCTCGCCCCTGCCCCGCCCGGCCCGCGGCAATTTCGATTCCCCCCTCCCGCCACCGTTTTTTTTTGTCTTTATTATTATCATTATCATTATCATTATCATTATTATTTGTCTCTTTTTGTTGTTGTTGGTGGTTTGATTGGGTTTTTTTATTTGCTTCGAGGTTTTCGTGTGTTTCGATTTTTGTTTTTAATTTTTTTTTTTTCTCGCGGATTTTGTTCGGTTCGTGCTTTTTGGCCTGTTCTGCGCTTCTTTTGCTTGTTTCGGGTATTTTTTATTAGTGTCGTGCCTTTTTGCCTGTTCCGTGACTTTTTGTTGCTTCGTGCTCTTTTGCTTGTTTCGTTCTTTTTTTTTAATTTGTTTCAGTTTTTTTTGGTTCATTTCGGTTTGGTTTTTTTTTTTTTCCTTCCTTTTCTTTTTAATTTTTATTATTATTATTTGTTTCGCTTGTTCAGTATATTTCGCTTTCTTTCTTTTCTTTTTTTTTTTTTTTTTCGATCCGAGGGCCACCCCCCGCTCCATCAGCCCGTCGGGGCGGCGGCGGGGCCAGATGCGGCCTCGGCTCAGCCACATCTTGAACTTTTTATGAAAAATGTGGAAAATATTTTCGTGGGGATGATAGATTGCCGACCGCAAATTCGGAGCTCTGAATTTCCCTTCGCAAAGGGGAATATATATATATAAAAATATATATATATGGAATGGGGGTAAAAAGGGGGAGGGGAAAAAACCCGAGGAGGGGGAAAGGAGAAGATAAGGCACCTCGGACCGGCCTGCGGGATATCCCCGGGAAATCGTCCCGGTTTTGGGGCTCCGGGAGCAGCGGCAGCGCCGAGCCCCGAGCCCCTCCGACTCCGGGGAGGGGACACGGGACGTGGCAGGGGAGTGCGGGTCCTTTTATCCTTCCAAAAGCCCGAGTAAATCAACCGCATGCGTTTAGCCCCTTGCAATCATTTATCCTTAAAATTCCGATGTCACTTTTATAAATCTCCTTCGTCAGAAGAGAAATTGGGCCCCCTAAATTACCGGGGGCTTGGAATTGCCGGGGGGGGGAGATAGGGATGGAGAGCCGGGTTTGGGGGGGACACCACAGCCTCTCCCCACCGTGTGCTACCCAATTTCCGTCCAGGGGACCGTGTCCCGGGATGCTGGAGGGCGCTGGGAGGGAGGGAATGCGAATTCCTGTGCCCCCTCTCCATGGGTTTATGCAACCAGGCATCTGTAAAACCGGGATTTCCTCCTCTTTCAGCCCAAAACCTGCTCGGGCCCGGCCCGGCGGGTTCGAGGGCTGACGCTTTGCTCCCCAGGGGCTCTGGCTGGCACAGAGGGGGCTGCCTACCCCCCCAAAATGGAAGAGTGGCCCAGCGTGAACAGGACGGGCTTCCCCGCCCCGGGCCAGGCGGTCAACGGGCTCGACAAGGCGGCCATGGAGGGGGACATCAAATACCCGCAGGTGACTGCTGGGGGGGCAGCGGGGGACAGGGGGGGACAGGGAGGGGGGAGAGGGAGAGGACGGGGTGGGCATTAGTGGGGCAGGGAAGAATAAGGCAGGGGGGGGACAGGGAGGGGACAGGGAGGGGACAGGGAAAGGGTAGACTTCCCACCGCTCCCATTCCCCCTCCGCCCGGCCCCCATCTCCCCGAGGGGGACCCCGACCCCCAGAGCCGGGCGGGCTGTTTTGAGCCCCCCCCCCACCCCAACTTTGTGCCTGTCCCCAGCCCGGCCCGGGGCTCTCCTCGATGGGCACCTTCCTGCCGGCCTGCGCCTACCCCCCCTCCACCCAGCCCGGCGTCTACGGCGGCTCCCCCGGCGGCTACATCGGCCCGGGCCCCCCCTGGCAGCCGCAGGGGACCCCCCTGGCCCACCACGGCCACGGCGTGACCGTCCACGGCGGCGACCTGCCCGCGGCCATGGCCTTCAAGCAGCCCGGGAGGGAAGGTGAGCGGGGGGACGGCGCGGGGGGACCCCCGGGGGAGCTGCGGGAGGATCGGCCGGGGGGGGCTCGGCGAGCGGGAGAGGGGCGGGACGGGGGCGAGGGGCTGGGGAGGGTCCCTCCACCTGAACCCCCCCCGGAATTCCAGTGGTCCCCGTCCAGCCTGAGTCGGCACATCCCGCTTATAAACTGGAAATCGTTTTTCCTGCCCGTTGGCGCTCGCTGGGAACAGCCAGGGAAGCGGGAAGGTTCGGGGCGAACCCCGCGCTGTCCATCCCCCCCGGAATGTCGGGGTGCGGAGGGACGGAGCAGGAGCCTTTTCCCGACGTCTCCCCCTGAATGAACAGGTCGGGAGCCTCGGGATGACGCAGAAAGGCAGAAGTCTTGACTGGGGATTCTTAATTCCTAGTAATTAGCTATTAATTATTAAGTCGCAGCAATTATTTAACGATTTATGAATAATTACTAATTATTATAAGTAACTATTATTTTATTTAATTTGTTCCCAGAACTAATAATTGAACGTTCCCCCAAGAATCCCAAGGGAACAATTCGAGGCCGTTTAATGGGGCGGTTCTTTCGTCTCCTGTTAATTATTTCGTCTCGTTTATGGAGCTCTATTTCCTCGATGGGCGGATTCGTTTTTAATATCCCGATTTTTCCGCCCTGGGTATAAAATCCCCATCGATATTTTTGGCCTTTTCCGGCGGTATTAGACTTTCTATTATTTTAATCAATTTGTAATTAATTCCCCGCTTATTAGCCCATTTTCACGTAGTTTTTCTGGGGTTTTAATATTTTATTAGTTTGATTTGGTTTTTTACCTTTTAGCATTTCTACCTCGTTCAATCTGTTGTGAGTAATCAAGGGATGAGAACAGATAATTTAAATCGATTATTTAAAGGTGGGGGGGGGAAGAGGGAGAAACAGAGAGGGAGAAAGCAAGGGGAAGGAAGGAAAAGGAATAAAAGAAAATGAGAAAAAAAAAGGAGAGAAAAAAAGGAAAGAAAAAAAGGATATAAAACGACCAAAGGCAGCCATCAGACCTGTGCACACTCAGTGTATTTTTGAGGTATTTTGTAGCCCCGAGTTTTCAGATTTGCCGATTTTTAAGCCATTGTACCCAAAGTCTCAGAGACTTTTCTAAACGTTTGTGGGGTTTTGTTTTGCAAGGTTTTTTTTTTTTCCTTGTGTTTTTTAAATTTATTTTTCTCTTTCAAAGCTACTTCTTTTTTTTTTTTTTTTTAATTTATTTCGAACCGGTTTTCTGGTTCTGCGACTTATTCGGGATACCCCAAGTATTGGATTATCCGGCGAAAAGCCTCCCTCCGCTCTGCCCCGAGCAGGGGACTGGAGGAGAAAGGGTGGTCGCCCCGTGGGATGGGCTGGGGGGGCTCTTGGCCCCCCCGAACCTGCAGCGAGAGCGGAGAACAGGAAAAGGATGGAAAGAAGGAATGAGAAGAGCGGCAGACAAACCCAGCCGGGCAATTCCCACCTTCTCATTCCGGACCTTTTCCGAATTCACAGATTTTCGCTGAGAACTCCCCCTGCTCATGGCAGGGGTGAATATCCCCCTCTCCCAAGGCAGCGGGTGGGTGGTGATGGGGATTCCCACGGCCTGGGCCAGGCTTGGGCGGAGCTGGGGCCGGGATGAAGCTCAGCAGGAGTGTCACTGCCACTGGGATGGTGTGACCGTCCCGTCCCCTTCCCCTCCCCGGCCCTGGCGACACAATCCTCTCCCAGGACACTCCAACTTTAGGGAAGTGCATGGGATGTGTTCTGTGCGTGACTGGGACTGGTGTGGGTCCCTTCCCCAGGTAAATCCCCGGCAATGACGTCACCACGGTCCCTGTCACCGGGGGAAGCATTCCCCCTTTTCCCTCTCTGTTTCCCCTGGATACAGGGAGCCTGGCAGCCCCTTTCCAAAGGGGGGCCTTTCCCAGTGCCCTGTGGGGCAGAACTGCTCTTGGGGGCCTCTTGGAGGAGGTTCTACGTGCTCGGAGTCCATCAATCCCCTGCCCTGTTGTCTGGTTTTTCCCTCTCCACCTTTCTTGCAGTCGTGGACAGAAAAC
The DNA here is from genome assembly GCF_003945725.1 of Corapipo altera. Lineage (NCBI taxonomy): Eukaryota > Metazoa > Chordata > Aves > Passeriformes > Pipridae > Corapipo > Corapipo altera. The sequence continues at coordinate 648,535 of NW_020884911.1, forward strand.
CCACCAGCCCCGTGGGGAAACCTCCGGACCCTCTAAACACCATCCATGGACTCTCTATCCCAACCTCCTCGTCCTAGAGCCCTGGAGCAGCTGCCGAGAGAGAGGGACTCTTGGAATAAGCACCTGCAAACTGTAACTGAAGCCTGAAGTGCCATCGAACTGTACCCAGAGTGCCACTGCCACCGCGGGGATGAGGAGAAAGCCTGGGCAGCGAGAGGTGACTTTCTCCCGTGGCAAATCCTGGTCAGGACGTTCCCAGAGGGACGCTTTACCTCCATTGGATTGGAAAGGGGTGACAGACAAGACTCGGTCTTCCTTCTTTGTTCTGTGTTTTTCACCCCTTGCTTTCAGTTGTTCTTTCTCGTCCCCCGTGTCCCCGAAGACTGTTGGATGCAGTGAGTGCCTCCGTCCCCAGCCACTGCTGGGAGCACCCCTGGCTCTGTCCCAGCCCAAGGGAGCAATTCCTGGCTTTCCCACACCGGAGCATCCGTGCTGGAGCCCTTTCTCCATCCACCTTCCAGTGCCTCTGTGCCCCAGAATAGGAATGGACAGAAGTGCCACAATGTTTTATGATATATTTTTCTAATAACAAACCTTAATAAAAAGTGACAGCTGTGGGCACACACTCCCTCCCTCCCTCCCTCCCTCGGGGTCTGGCTGAGCACCATCCCTCCTCTCGGGGTCTCCCAGCCCCAGGCAGCACCTGTGAGTGGTAGGACCCTGTGGGATTTCGGGTGGGATCTTGGAGTCGCCCTGTGCCAGGCCTGGATTTGTGAGTGCGTGGCAGCTCTCCACCTCACGCTTCATCCTGGGGTTCTCCTGCATCCAGGGGGTCCGTGGCACCACTGGATGACTCCTGGAGGGGCTGCAGGGCAGTCCTGGCCACCTCTCACTCACCTCCCCTGGTCCCGGGGGGCTGGTGGGGGCTGTCCGCCCTCCAGGGCTTGTGGCCCCGTCACCCCCTCCTGCCCAGCCGGCTGGGGCGGCTCAGGATGGGCTCCAGGGGCTCTTGCATTCCCTGGCTCCACCAGCCGCTGCCATTGGCGTCGGTCCCTTCATTGTCTGGAGAAGGGGAAGGTCCTCCAGCGGGGCAGGGAGGAAATATCCTGGCAGGAGAATACACGCCTGGCTTTCTGCAGGGAGGGCGTCTCTGTGGGAGGGAGAGCGGGAGGCAGGGGGATGCCAAACACATCCCACCGCAGGAAATTAGTTTGTCTTCGTCCTCGGGGTGGCAAGAGGCAGTTCTGCCTCTGCTGCTGCGAAGCCCCCGGCCAGAGCCGGGCCGTGCATCCCGCGGCAAACTCGGGAGGGGAAGGAGGGAATTTTAAGTAGGTGAGAGGATTGTCCCAGGGCGAGATCTGCTGCCAAACTGTCACTGGCTGGATTCTAAAGGATGTGAGGACGGGGGAGTCACCTGAAACAGATCCCTGGTTAGTCCCCTGCCGGGTTTATCCATTTAAAGCTCCATTCCAGCTTTAAATGGCAGAGCAGCTTTGGAATGATGGTGGACAGCAACACCTTTAAAGCGTCGGTGTTTGCTGTGGGCTGGGTTCTCAGCACCCCGTTGCAACTCCTCATTCCCATCCCAGGTGGGATGGGCAGTGCTCCTGCACCCTGTGGAGGTGGGACAGGGGGCTCTGACTGACCTGGGATGGGCAAAGCAGGAGTGCTGGAGTCAGGCAGAGACACCGTGCAGGGTCCAACCCTTTCCATCAGTGTCAGAGTCCAGCCCTGTCCATCAGCGTCCTGCTGGAATTGTGTACGGGTGCCTGAGTTATTCCCTGAGTTATTCCCTTCCAAGGCTGTCATGGACCTGCCAAAACCTGGGACAACAACTGAGCATTCCCCACAGCCCCAAGGCAAAGGGCAAGGGCCGTGTCCTGAGCCCCGGGACCTCGGCCTGCAGCCCCATCCATGCGCTGTCAGGTGGAATTTGCCACCAGAGGGAGATCCCCCCCCCCCCCCCTTGTTCCAGAGCCAGGGAAGAGCTGCCTGCAGCAGCCGGCGGGGAAGCCTCACCTTCCCGGCAGGAAAGGACAGACACATGAAGTGTATTCCCAGCTGCAACCTGTTCCATTACAGGGATTGAGGGGCCACGAGAGCAGCCCCTGCTAAAAACGCGATTTTAATGATTTTGTTCGGAGAAGGGATTTTCTCATTAAAAAATGAAACCCCAAACACGTCTCCGTGCCCAGCAGAGTTTCTGGTGCAGGCAGAGCGACCAAAAAGCCAAACCTGGTGGCCTGTCCCCTGCAGATCCACTGTCACCTCTTGGGGCAGGTGCAGGACACCGTGGACTGGTGTCCCCAGTGAAGAAGGTTAAGGAAAAGCCTTGCTGGGTGGAAAACACCCTTAGGACCTGTATTCCCCTGGGAGCAGGTGGAGTCCTTCCTGGAGGCCTGCAGCCATGGGGGGAATACTTGGAGGAATTCAGTGCCTGCCCCATGTACCTCAGGTAAGTCATTCCCTGCCATGGAAAAATGCTGGGAGCAGAGACCCTGAATAAATCCCGAAATAAGACCAGTCCCTTAAACAGGGTGACATGAGGTGCTGTTCTGCCTCTCCACGAGCCAGGCTCACAGTAGATTCCTGCTGCACAGGCAGACTGACACAACCCAGAGAAAACTGGACTGGAGGGGAGCAGAACTTTTGGGATCGATGTAACAAAGCAAGAGGGTGGAAACAATAAGCTCTGACACTTCTGCAGTGGTGGTTTTGTCGAAATTGATATCACCCCTTGGAACGTGTCAGTTCTCAAAATCAGACTGGTGCAAATCTTTTGGGTTCTGTGCAGCTAAATCCTCATCCCCGTGGAGGAACACGCAAGAACCTGAGCCCGGCTCTCGAGAGAAGCTGCAAATCCAACCATCATTTGCGAAGTTATAAACCTGCCCACAACTGCTTAAGCTGTGTTAGAAAATGGGAATTTAATTCCCAAGTCACTCAGGCGCTTCATAACATTTCCTCTTAATAGGCAATTTTTCAGTTTAGGTGGGGGACCGGGCTGGACCAGCCCAGCAGCAGGTTTATGGCAGTGCTGGTGGCCATGGAGACCTTCCCCATAACCCTTCCTGGCTGCTCACAGCCCATGGCCAGGGAAAATCCCAGCTCAGCTCCTCATCTCACAGCCTGGGATGCCCAATAACTGTCCCAAACCACTGAGTCTTCATTGTTTTCCTGAGGGGGTCCTGAGGTGGGCAGTCACCAGAAAAAAGGTTGATTCTTACGCTGACAACAATTTCTAGGGAAGAATCCAGATTATTTACATCAGTTTGAGGGAACCCAGAGTTTTCACTGGAATTAGACAACTGTGGTACTGAAAGTCACCCCTTTGCCCAGTGTCTGCTTGCTGAGCTCTGCCCTTCCCTGTGGGACAGCTCTGGGATGGAATACCCCAGCCCTACAGGGAGAGAGCAGTGCCTGTGTTCCCAGGGGAGTCCCAAAAGTGATGGTGATAATCCCCCCAGCCGCAGTTCTGTCAGGGAAGCCCCCCCTGATGTCGGCACCTTGTACAGCTGCAATATTTATGTCGTTGCTCGGTGTCCCAGCCGGCTGCTCCCGAGGTGAGAGGCTGGAGAACAGGCTTTTGTTCCCTGGAGGTGCTGAGAGAGGTTTGTGACCTGAAGGTTTAGAGGGAAAACGTCGAAGGTGTGTGGTGTGTATGGGGACCAGCAGTCACCTGGGCTGGAGCTGCCGCAGCAGGAGAGTGAAAGGAGCTCAGCTGTGTCTGGGTTCTGACAAAGGCTCCCCTCAGCAATTTGTAGAAAGCTGGTGATGATAAATCGAAGGAAAAAATTTCCTGAGCCCTAATTATAGTGTTAGTCAGCCACCAAGAAGCTCTGTGGGTTTCGGTCTCCTTGCAGAAGCTTCCAAGTCGACGGATTTTGGAGCAAGCTGGGGAAGGAAGATCAATGACTCGCACAGGGGTGACAAGTCTTTCCTTCCTTGCCTTGGTACTACCGATAGGAATGTAACATTTCTCCTGGGAAAACACCCCCCCCCCCTCATCCCATCCCCCCTCCTGCAGCATCAATATGAAAGCATTTTTAATCTCAGAGTTATATGAACCTGGCAAGGCCGAGCAGAGCTTTCGCCGCGGCTCTGCCGGAGATAGCACTGTTTTGGCACCGGCTTCCCAGAAAGTGATGTCATGCGGAATTTATATGCCAGAGTTTTTCCCCTTTCTTCTTCAGATTTGTGGCAATGTCAGAGTTCTTCTCTGGAGCAGATCTGGTTTTAATATTTCGTATTTACGTTTTTCATTTTCGGGGTCGGCTTGGAACCTCTCCTTGGTTTCGACCTTGCAGATGCCGACGCGACGGAGGCCGGGACGAGCGAGGAAGAGGAGCTGGGAGGGATGGATGGGCAGCCTTGGCTTCCTCAAGCCTTAAAATAGTCCCTGCTTATTTCTTAGGAGCTGTAATTGCCTCTGCTCCGACCCGCCGCTGTTTCTGTGCCCCTTCCCACAGGGAAGACCTCCCTGTGCCAAAAAGGAGGCCTGGCTGGTGGATCCCAGCTGCGGTGGCCGTGCCGGAGCTGCCAAACCTCACGGATCACATTAAGTCCCAGGGATGTGCAAGACCCAAGGGCCAGCCCCGGCCCAGCAGGACCATGCTCAGGGTCCCACAGTATCCGTGTCCTCGGGGTGGAACCCACCGGGAGAGGGCCACGGTCGGCCTCTGTCTGATCCCAGTGGAACACAGGAGGCTTGTGGAGTTGTGGAGGATTTGGATCCACAGCAGCTACCCCAGCTCCTCACATCTCTTGGGCTGCAGCTGCCTGGTGGTCCCCGGGGATCATCCAAAGGAGAAAGTAAGTGGGCTCACAATAACCGGCGGGAATAAAGCAGGGTGGGATCGGGCAGCTTTGGGCAATCCTGGTCCCAGTTGTGTTGTGCCACGAACCCTTTTCTGCAGAAACACTCCGAAGCCAGCGGGGTGTTTGTCTTTTTTTCTTCCCTGGGTTGCCAAAAGAGTCATATTTTAAAGTTGGGAATAGTTGTCAGCATCCAAGCACGGCCCCCGGAGCCGATGACGCAAATATGACAAGAAGCGAGGTCAGATTACAAATGAGGCCACTTCAAAACCTCCCCCGGCGAACGGGGAGGCTCGGAGAAAGAGATGAAATGTGCTGAGAGGAAAAAAAAAAACCCCAACAACCAGCCAGCAAACTGCTTCTCAATCTGCTGGAAAGTGAGAATGAAACACCCCCTGGCAGGAGGTCGCTCTCTGTGCTTTTGGCAGGAGGGGGGCAGGAATCCCACCTGTGAGCATCCCATGGACACTGGGGGCAGTCAGCTGGTGGCCTCCAAAGCCACATCCCTCAGAGCCAAAGCTGCACCTGGAACCTGCAGCACAGAGTCCCACTGCTGTGTGGGCTTGTGGAGGCACGTGATATGTACACGTGGGCTTCCCAGCCTGGGTCCTGAGCGGGATCCATCCTTTTGGGATGGCCTAGAGACCACCAGCAGGGCTGAAGATGAAGGTAAGGAATGGCCAGAAACCACTGGTGTGCCTGTTAAAGGATGGTGGGAATTCCCTGGACTTCACCTGCTGGGTTGTTCACAGGATCCTTCCGCAGCGCTCGGTTTTGCACCGCCAGGAACTTTCCTGCCTCGTGAGCATCCCCTTCTCTTCATGCCCCTTCCCCCGGGTGAAGCTGGACCACCTGGCTCTGCTGAGGGCTGCCCACGGCCCCTCACCAGCCCGGGAATCACCTGCAGGATAAACACAACCACGGGAAAAGCTCCCAGAGCCCAAACTGCCACATTTCATCCCACCCCAGGGGACTCAATTTCGACTCGTCTCCGAAGCAATAACAAAACATCAACGTTATGAAAAGCTGTCAAAAAAATCTAATTGTTTTTACAAACACTACAGATACCTCTTCCATTTCAGGGGACAAGTGGGGTTGCTTTTGGTTTTGGAAGAACTGAGTAAGCATGACAATTTCCAAACTTGCTCAGATACAAAACACTATTGTTATATGGTACAGGGAAACAGCTGTGGGTTATAAGTACCCTTAATGTGAAACTTTAACTTAAAAAAAAAAACAACCAAAAACCAACGACCCAACCCCGGCCCTAAAAAAAGTTAAAGGAACAGAAAACATTTCATCCATACTAATGTGAGGTTTTAAACATATCGGCTTTTAAGTGAATTGGCCATAACCACAACAATATTTCGGGTCTGACCAGAGCATATATTGTATGCAGATGTTAATTTGGCATTTGCATGCATACACACAGAAAAAAACCCCCTTCCTACGGGGTTCTTTTCCTGGAGTGCCTTGCGATCTGGAGTCACTTTAGCTTTACAAACTGATTATAAACACTAATTACCTGCAAACATGCTGTTTGCCTTAACACGGGGCCTGCAGACTTAGGCTGGGCTTTATAAAAAGGCAGAGCTTGGCCTGGAGAGCTCCCCCCTCCCTCCCTCTCTCCAGATACAGACACGGGTAAGGGCAGAATGTGCTGATTTGTCAAAAATCCAACCCCCTCCGTTAACCCCCTGGCTGCCGTGCCCAGCATCCCGGGCCAGGTGAGTCTGTGGGATTTTGGGGGCTCACAGGGCTCTCTGGGCTCTCTCTGGCTGCAGAGGTGCTGCTGCAGGAGCCCTGGCTGGGAGTGTTGTCCCACACATCCCTCCCTGCTCCACGGGGCGAGGGAATCCCACAGGGAGCATCCCCAGCTCCGGGATGATGCATCAGCCATGGCAGCACCTCCTTGGCCCAAACCAAGCGGGATTTTCCCCAAAAGCTGCCAGTCCCGTCTGTCCCATTCTCCCTGATCCACGCTGAGCTGGGATGGGACTCAGGGATGCCTCCTCCTCCCCCAGCTCTCCACTGCCCCACTTCCAAGCTGCTCCAGGGGGGAGGTGTCCCTGCCCATGGCTACACGACCCTTGAAGGTCCCTCCCAACACAAACCACTCCACGATTCTGTGACCCCGAGGATGCAAAGGCAGGGGATGGGATAAACCCCTGACTATTCTGTGCTCCAAGAGAACTCACATTTTCAGAGCACGCTGCCGGATCTTCCACCCTGGGAAACGTGGGATGAATTAAACAGTGGTAGCTGGGTTTGGGGGTAAAATGATGAAAAATTAAAAGAGGCGGCGTGGCCATTTCAGGATTTATGCCCATTGTCCCTTTCCCAAAGGTGATTCCTTATCCTTAGCTCCAGCTGAGGGCTGGCTGGCGAGCCACCGTGTTTGCATCTCTCTCGGGTTAAGTCAGCTATAAATAAAGAAATAAATTACCCAACAGTGTGAAAAACTCCGTGTGCTCAGGGAAACAACTCGGGGAGCTCCATCCCCGCATGGTGGGACGTTTGCTTGGACCTGTGGAGGCAGGAGCTGCCTTAACTCCCTGTTTAGCCTCCTCCCCATTTATTTTTCCGTGGAATTTTCAGGGGGCTTGGGCTGTGGGGGCTTGCTGGAGCTCAGGGGTGCAGTGAGGGCCTCCCCGCCATCACCTCGAGAGCGCGAGCGGCGCTTCAGGTTGTTCCAAATATTCATCTTCCGAGGGTTTTTCCTGCCGGTTCCTGCTCGGCTTTCATTCATCCGCGGGGAATAGCGCCGGGGGTAACGTGATCCACGGCAAATATCACCATTTAAACAGAACCAACCCATTGTGAATGAAGACTTCTGCGAAGAATGGGAAAATAGAGCTAAAGGGCTGCTAAGTAAACTCTTTTATGTGTGACATTATGCAGGCAATGCGTTTGGAGCCTAAGAGATATTTTTCATTATATCAGTGTTATTAATTCCGCCGGCTGGAGCCGGATTGGTGCACGGAATGCACCGTGTGCTTCCCAGGTTAATAAATCTGCATAGGTTTATTGTTCGGGATAAAACCTATTTTCCTCAGCAAATAACCACGATCATTCGGGGTTAGAGCCATTCCTCAGGAAATGCTTTGGAAGTAACATTTTTATTGGTATCATAGGAAATTCATATGCCAAGTAACACGGGACCATAACTTTTATCTGACTTTAAAACAAAATCTGTTATCTTTTATGGCCAGTTTCATATAGTCCCACTATCAGTTTCCATAAAATTCAACAAGCATTCCTTACTCAGCCTGGAAAATCAATAACAGAGTTGGTCGAAAAGTGAAGATGTCTTTTTTTTTTTATTATTTTTTTTTTTGTGAACATTTTTGAAATTTCTGAGTTGCTTCCATTTCAAAGCCTTTGCAACCGGCTGGTTCCTGGCAGAGAAGCCTCAAATACAGTTGATAATGTTCTCTCTTGCTTTCCTGAGGGGGAGACGAACAGTTTTCGTGGGATCATCAACTTTGATGGTGACTCTGGTTTGGTGAAAGGTTTCTTTGCCGTGTTAAAACCTCAAAACAAAACAATTTTCAACAGGTCCCGTGTTCCAGACGGATCTGTAAACCCCTCCTTAATTATCACATCAGTTCTTTAAGTTGATCCCTATGGATGAGATCCCATTGATCCCTCAGACCATGGAAGGGGGTTGTCCCACCCAGGAGAGGGATTTGTGGTGGGCTTCAGCCTTGGGTCTCCTCTGGCACGGGTATCCTGGGTGGCTTTGTTGCTTTTTTGGGTTTTTTTTTTGCGCAAGGCAATCATTCCTTTCTTTTTTTACCAATGGGTTGGAGCCAGGGGAGTGACACCACAGAACAGCAACATTTAAAACCCACAGGTGAGTCGTTGCACTTCCTCCATACCTTTTCCCCTAACCCCTTTGTTCTCTGGGACAGAAACAGCCAAATATCCCATTTCCACGCAGCACCGGCCACCACAGGGACCTCGGGCTCGTTTGGAGCCGTTTCTGCATCTGCCTCAGACAATCCTTCAGGAAACCACACCATAAATAAGCCGCAGCAGCCGCGGCAGAGCCCGGGAGCTCGTTAAGCCCGTGCAAGTTTCCGTCCTCACCCTCCATTGAGCCGGGATTTTCCCCGGCATTCCAGGCCTTTGGAAGTCCTCGGGAGCTGGTGGGGGGCGGATACAATGGGTGATTAAGAGAAAAGCCTGGCAGAATGCTAATTTTCATCTGGCCTGCTGCAATTATGTGGCCGTGCCTTCGCCCAGCCGGAGTGAATGGAGATGTCCCCTCGGGGTGTGGGACAGCGAGCTGAGCTCCGTGTTTGTTTGTTCAGGCAGCGTTTCAGTGAGTGCTTTACAAAATAAGGCTCGGGGAGGGGGAGACACCCACAAACCTCCCATGGTCAATGGAAAGCCGTGGCTGGCTTTGAATGGGAGGGCAGCTCCTCCTGAAGCATCCAAGACACCGCGATGCTACAGAGAGGCTTTCTCCAAAAAAAAAAAAAAAGGGGTGGAATACTCAGCAAGGATAAAAAAAACCCCAGCCAACTCTTGATGGAAATCAGGTTTATTTGTAGGAGAGAGGAATACTTAATACAGTTCATCCTCAAAAGGTCACTATAACCCCACGATCATCCCACAAATCTGACTCATGGCTGCGTCGCATCGACTGTAAATGTTGTTTTAAATATTGCACAGAAAATACGGTGCCTCATATAAAGAGATGAGGGTGAGGGGGTTAGTTTTTTTGTGGGGTTTTTTGTTTTGGTTTTTTTTTTTCAGCTGTAAAAAAACCCCTCCATTTCTTCAGCCAGGAATGTGATTTACGGAGTGCAAAAGTTAAACCCGTGATCGATGCGAAATAGGTAATTGATAAATCATAAAACGGGCTGAGCAGAAGATGGAAAAATACTTAAGCTGGATGAATTCTGGTGGATTGAACCAGGCTATTAAATTGCCTCGGGTCCTGCTGAATAAAACCGACACAGGGACATGTGCAGGGGAGGTGGTGATGGAAAATCTGGCACCAGGGGGAATTAAAACACAGCTCTGAGGCCTTCAGCCTTCCCTGGGGATGAACTGTGCCCTGGGATCCTCTGTCTGCCGAGAAACGAGGGATCAGAACGGGCCCACAGATCCCAGGTATTTTTCTGGATCTGAAGGAATACTGGGCTGCTCAGGAGGAAGGATGTGATGCTGCCGATCACGTTTTGCACAGGAGCAACGGCCTTTTCAGCTGATCAGCCCAGGAATTCCAGCTGGAATCAGCTGGGAAACCTGCTGGCAGCCTGGATTACAGGCCCAGCTGCCTGGGGAAGCCCTTCCCCCAGAAATGCTGGCAAAGGGCTGGATTAGCTGGTATCAGTTTATGTTTTAATGTATATATTAAACTGGTATCATCTTAGTTTGTGTTTTAATATATACACTAAAATGTTATATTCTCAGACTGTATTTTAATATATATATTAAAATGGTATATCTGAGACTATATTAACCTATATTAACTGGTATATTCTCAGACTGCATTTTAACATAGCTATTAAATGGGTATGATATCAGACTGCATTTTAATATAGATATTAAAGTGGTATATATCTTAGACTGTGTTTTACTATCTATGTTAAACTGGTGTGTATTTTAGACAATATTTTAGTATCTAGACAGTATTTAGACAATATTTTAGTATCTGTATTAAACTGGTATAATTTTTCCCATAACTTTTGATATAAATTGGTTTAAATATTATTTATATATATAATGTGTGTGAGTGTATATATATAATATGTGTGTATATTATTGACTAACCTGGTACAGTTTTGACCTGTTAACCTCCCACTGTGACAGGAAAACACCCCAGGAAAGCGAGGAAGTGCTTCATAAAGCTGAATATCTTTATATATGCTTATATATATATATACTCAACTGAGTCCTGGGTATCTCCTGGGGTGGACTGAATGTGTTGGGGTGGGAACTGTGGTGCCCAGCACGTGGTGCCTGAGGTCCCACCGGGTGTCTGGGGAGCCCTGGATTTAATCAAAGCTTTGCTGGCTGGTGGTGAGCAGGGAGAAGCCTCGGCACGGGGACACCCGGCACCTGCGAGGAGCCAGACATCCGGATAATTTGGGAAGAGGCCCCTTAAGCCAACAGCCGGCAGCTTCATGGGAAATGCCAGCGAGGGCGGTGCGGAGTTAAGTGACCCCTTTCATCCCGCTCCCAGGACAATGAGCGCGGGGCAGGCGGGATAATCCCTGCCCGGCCCTGCCCGGGCTCACCTCTGGTACAGCAGCTCTTCCAGAGGGGGATCGGCTCCCACAGCAAACTTTCCCAGCGAGGGGGGGCTCGGGAACCGAGTTCCTGCCCGGGAGGGGACCTGGAGCGTCGCTTCCAGCCGGGATGAGGTGGAGCGGTGGCACCCGCGGCTCCGGCCGGCACAAAACCGGTTTGCAGGGGTTTGCACATAATCCCAAACTGGCTGGGGACGGAAAGGGCCTTAAATCACACCAAGTTACACCCTCCTACACCTTCCACTAGACCAGGATGCTCTAACCTGGCCTTGGACACTTCCAGGGATGGGGCAGCCACAGCTTCTCTGGGAAACTTGTGCCAGGACCTCACCAGCTGGAATCAGGATTTTTCCCTAATCTCCCATCTAGCCCTGCCCTCTGTGAGTGAGAGGCCATTTCCCCTTGTCCTGTCCCTCCAGGCCCTTGTCCAAAGCCCCTCCCCAGCTCTCCTGGAGCCCCTTTCAGCCCTGGAAGGGCCCAGAGATGCCGACACACATCCTCAGCTCCCGGCTCTGGTGGCCACAAATCTCCTCGCTCTCCACCCTCCAAGAGGACGACTGTGCTGCCCCATCAACCCAAAGAGCTCCTCTGGCCCTTCACCATGCTCATCCCGAGGGAAAAGCAGCAGGATCTCTCCTCACCACAGAGGCTGCAGAAGAGCTGGGCCGATAATGGATTTTTTGGCTCCCTGACCAAACCAAACTGAAAAAAACCACCCCACCACATGTTGAATCTCAGCTTTTGGGGGAAGAATATAAAACCCAAAACATGTCATGTTGGGTCAACCTGAAACATCCCAAAGTACTTTGTTTTGTTTTGCTGAGTTATTTAACTCTTTTGTTCTAACTTTTGTCTGTTAATTTAGGTCAAATTGGAAATAAACAAATGCTGTTTGGAAACAAAAGGCTTTAAGGTTTTGCTTGGGAAATGTCAAAGGCTTTAGCAAGTCTAAAGTGAAATGTTTTGACATTTCCCCCCAAAATAAAAGGAAAATCCGTGCTTTTTTTCTAGCTGAAATCAATAGCTGAATCTGACCCGAAAGTGTGAAGGGTTTCTCTTTTCTTCTGAAATTCCATTTTTAAATGTAATTATTTTCAGTGACCAAAGAAAAAAAAAAATGTCCTATGCCCAAGCATAACTCTGTTCTCCACCAGAATGGCTGTGCTGTGGGTGTTGGACGAGCTGGACATGTGGAATGGGGAATGGAGCACCCACGGATGCACCTTTTCCAACAGCCACTCGGGGATAAATAAAGCACAGGAGAGATCAGTCTTTATTTTTTAGAGAAGGCCTGGCCTGATACACCCTCTGCAAATCACTCCAACCCCCTTCTCCTTGCTCCGTGTGCCCTGGTGAAACCCTGTTTTCCCCAGGGAATAACCAAGGTCTCCCGAGCTCCAGGGGGGATTTTGGGGGTGCTGCTGCTCAGACACGTTCCTGGAGGGCTTCCCCCCTCTCTGCCATCTCCCCCCTTGATGCCTGCACTCATCACAAGCCATCCAGCTGCTCCATCCCGAGCGGAGTGTTGATGGAAGCGGGTTTGCAGCGTCCTGGGATACAGCTGGGGGTTGGAGCATGCACGGAATAAATTATCAGCTGGTGAGAAACGTGTTTGGGCAACGGGGAGAGACAATAGACGAGATAAAAAGGAGTAGAAGTCGGGCCTGCTTTGCCTTAATATCCACTCTAAAGCTCCTCTCTGTCGGTGTGGAGCCATTCCCCTTGTCCCATCACTCCAGGCCCTTGGAAATATTCTCTCTCCATGTTTCTTTTGGGCTCCCTTCAGGTGCTGCGAGGCCACAGTCAGGTCACCCCAAAACCTCTTTTCCAGGCTGAACATTCCCAGTTTTCTCAGCCTTTCCCTCCAATAACTGAACGGCCTCCTCTGGCCTCGCAGCTGGCAAGGCTGCTCCCACCTCCCACCCCTTTTCCAGGGTTGGAATTAAGTGATGCTTAAGGTCCCTTCCAACCCAAACCATTCTGGCATCACAATTTCTACTGCTTTGACAGTTTATAAAGCTTCAGGTGAGGCCCATGTCCCCGTGCCAGCCAGGAATGGCTGCTTTAATACCACAATAATTAACAATAATAACTTAATTCAACACTTAACACGAGTTCAAGTCAACCCCCCATTGCTTCTGTGTGCGTCTGCCTGGTTAGCAGAGGTTGGGGAAATACCTGCCCAAAGATCTGATTTCAGCCTCGCTTTTCATGGTTTTTGGGCACTGGAATGTCAAACTCAACCCTTGTTTCATTTTTTTCCTGCCTGGGCAGACAGCTCATGTAGTGCCATAAACCAAAAAAAAAAAAAAAAGGCCACGTTGGTGACATATTTTAGACTTTTTTTTTTCCTGATGCTGCTTCCCCCTCCCCACCAGCACTTTCAGCTGTGCTTGACAAATGAACAGAAATATGGGGATGAAAGAGAAGGACAGGGGGAGGCAGAGATAGAAGAGAAAACAAGGATAGCTTTAAGTATAACAAATTGAACAAATATCATAAGGAAATAATCAAAACGAATGTCCCTTGTTCCAGATGCTGAAATGCTTTGCAAATCCCACTGGCAGGGAAAGGTATCCTGGCTTTAGTTGCCTACTTTTTGATGCCGTGGCTTCCTCAGCTGGGCTTATCGCTTGCAGAGGTGGATTTTGGGGTGGAAAATCCCACAGGCTCGGAAAGCTGGGATGCAGTTCCTGGTGATTTGACTTTGGGACACTGAACTCTGCTCTGCCAGGTACGGCCACAGCAGGTGAGCACGGGGCTGGGAGGGGTTTTACCCCACAGAAGGGGCAGATTATAGCAGCTTTTCTTGGAAGACCCCCCTGCAAAGGAATGCCACCCATCCCTGGCCATCCCAGTGCCCCCAGCAAACCTGCTGCTGGAGAGCAACCCCGAGTGCTAATTGGATTGTATCAAAGCTGCATATTTCATAAACATTACATCATTTCCTTGCTGCTTTCAGCAGACTGATTCAAACAAATGTTTTCTATTTTACTCCGGGACTCAAACATGAGATGGGCTCAGAACTTGGCAGTAATTTACTCGCAGCTTAAATTTATGACATATACGAACATTTATATTCATTTAAAATGAAAGGCAGAGCTGCACAAACATTTTTCATCCTTTTTTTTTTTTTTTTACTCTATGTGCTGGTTTTACCTTCTGTAGGAATTATTATATGTCTAGTTATATAGCCAAGGGAAAAAGAGAAAAAAAAAAAATCCAGTTCTTAGACTTCGGGGGGAAATGTGTACAATTAATATCAGTTTACACATCTGTAATAACATAAAATATATACACCCGAGGTTCTGTGTCATGGCATAAATCATGAGAGGGTCATAAAGAGTTATTTAAGAACCTTGTAACAGATTTTATTAAGTAACACTATCAAATATTAAAGCTTTGTGTGAATAAGTGCAGTGGAAGGGCCTGTGAGCTCCCCTTTGCCCAGTGTATGGCTGTAAACATATTTTCCCAGTAAAGGCTAAAAAGCTGGAGCAGATCCTTAGCCAGTTCCAGTAAGGAGTGATCAGCTGGCTACTTCAGCTCATCCAAGCTGTGGAATAATAAACCTTTTTTTGTGCAAAATCCCCGTGGTCTGAGAGAGAGGTGATGGTGAAGGGACTCTTTGCCTGAGCAGTGGTAAGAACTCTGGTGCTTTTAAACCCCCAAGAAAACACCTGGAATTGTTCAAGGACAGCTTGAACAGCCCGGGCTAGTGGGAGGTGTCCCTGCCCACGGTAGGGGGTTGGAACTGGATGGGCTTTGAGGTCCCTTCCATCCCAAACCATTTTGGGATGAAAGGCCTCTGCTTGCACAGGTGCACTGGGAATTCCCACTGCCATCCAAGGGATGTTGCCTTCCCAGCCCCTCAAACACAGGGCAGACACCTGAGTGACTCTCCCCAAATCCCACCTCAGTTCCTAAGGCACCAGACCTTAAAATCAGGTATTCCTTTCGCAGGAAAAACATTTGGAAGTGCCCTCAGCAATCCCTCCCATTTGCCAAAAGGTTTATTTCCCTCTGTCCTTCCTTTCAGGGCTTGCTGTGGAAGGCTTGAGAAAATTGGCTGCCTGAAGTAGAGGGTAGGAAATACAGTGCCAATAAAGTTTTATATCCTTTCTCTAATATATATTTTAAAAAAATATAGAATTTCTCTCATTACAGGGCTTTTTATTTTTTTTGCAAATGTGGAGTACCTGAGGCTGCAGTAGTGTAGGAAGGTTTTACTGGCACCCATTTGGGGTGGGGTAAGAACCGCCCCCCCTCTCTCCTTGTAAAAGCTTTAATAAAATAAAATTATAGAGCATTTAGAGGGGAAATTAATATCTAATTTTACTGAATACCAGAACGCTGCCAAGCTGGCTCAGCCCCTCCATAAATAAAGGAGCAAACAGAGGAGTAAATGAATTTACCCAGGCCGGATTCCCAGACTTCCCACTGCCCTGGGAGGCTGGAATGCCAGCCCCATCCCTACCATCCACCAGGAAAAACCAAGCCAGGGTGGAGATGGACCTGCCAGTGCTGGGAAAGACCCTGCCCCTCATTCCCTTCACAGCCACTGGTGGGACAATCACCTTTCTTTCCCCTGTGTGAGGCCAGGTAAGGTGAGATCAGTGGGAGCATGGGAAATAGGGGCTGGAATTTCAACCAGGGGCAGGAAGAGGCAGCCAGCTGAGGGGACAGGTCATGTGGAGTAAATCTACCCCGGGACAGGAGGATTCTGTTGCTGTTTTATGGGACTTTTTTTAACAGGGAATCCAGGAATTGGGGCATCCACGTGCGAGGAAGTTCAGCTGCTGAGCCGGGGCAGGGAAGAGTTCCAAGGTATCCCGGAGAAAAGGGGGCTCTGCCTTCCAGCCAGGAGAAAGGAGAGCAGAGAGGAGACATAAATCTTGTCAACAACCACATCTCAGGGATGGAGAAGATCCAGGGAGAGCAGTGCCAGCTCTCCAGGCAGGTGGGAATCTGAAGGTAGAGAGGGAATCATGGAACCGTGGAATGGTTTGGGATGGAAGGGGCCTTAAAGATCATCTCATCCCATCCTCTGCCACGGGCAGGGACACCTTCTGCTGGACCAGGTTGCTCCAGCCTGGCCTTGGACACTTCCAGGGATCCAGGGGCAACCACAGCTTCTCTGGGCAACCTGTGCCAGGGCCTCCTCACCCTCACAGGGTATAATTCCTTCCCAATATCTCACCCGAATTTCCCCTCTTTCCGTTTGAACCCATTCCCCCTTGTCCTGTCACGACACTTCCTGATGAAGTGGTGAGTGTCACTGATGGTGAATCCCTCATGAGAAGGTCCCACACGAGCCACGGTCACAAAAACTCCCCCATTTTGTGGCTTTTTGGGGCTGTGGGAGGTGTGTTCCCACCTGGGAGGCTCCAACAAGAAGATATCCTCACCATCCCGTGTTTTTGAGACAGCAGAAGTTCAGAGAGTGGGAATAACCCCTCCCAAGCACTACCCTCGAGTCCTCCACCCTTCCACCCCAAACCCCCTCAGCCATGGAAAGGGAAAAGCCGGATCTGGCTGGGGATCCCTCCTGTTTCCAATAAAAACATGTTTTGGTTTGGTAAATATCAGCAATAGAGCCATTGGTTATATATAGACTGAAAACAACTTGCTTGTGTTATTATATCAAAGTCATTAGGCGTCACATTTGATATTCAGGCTGGATTAATTCCATATATTCCACGTATTCTGTAGGAACCGGGGAGGGGGTAGCAGAAGGGGCCCGACTCAAACAAAATAAACCAGGCTGCCTTCGGAGATATTGGTTGCAGATAATCCAAGCTTTTTTTGATTAAAACCTAGAAGAATTTGAATAAGAATGCATTGTTTGGAATCCATTTCCACTGGTCTCCCGAAGAATTCCTCCTGCAGATAGATGTGGTTTGAGTTAACAGGCGAGGGATTAAAAAAAGACCTCGGTTTGGGGCTAATTCTGGTAATTATGTATTTTTTGGTAAATGTAAATGGATTCGGTATAATGGGGCCTGATTGGAAAATTACCTGTTGGAGATGGGAAAATGAAAGAAGCTGTTGGACACGAGGCTGCGGAGCTGCCGGGATTCAGCGGGATCCGAGCTCGGAGTCTGTTTCAATAAAAACGTTGATTCGAAAATTGTGGTTTTTTAGCAGGCTGGTATTTGATCCATTAAAACTGGATTGGTTTCGTTCCCGATGCTCGCTGAAATGGGTCGGCACGAAGCATGAAATGGGCGTGTGCAGGGAATTACTCGGGATAAATAAGGGGAAAAGGGAACAGAGGAGGGGAGCGGCAGCTGGAATTGGGAAAAGGGGGCTAAATAACCCGGAGTGACCCACGTCACGACGGGCACAGCGACCACTGGTGTCACTGGGAGGAGGATCCGGCCCCCGGAACGCAAAGATGGAAAATATCTGCCTTATTGGCTCGGCCCATCCGAGGGATTGTTCCGGGGACAGCGGGCGGAACCGCTCTGTCTGTGCATCACCCCAGCGACAGGGATCCCACCGCTTCCCTTGGAGGACTTTTCCACAATTCTAATTGATCTGATTGTTAGGAAATTGTTCATAAAATTAAAGAATCTTGGAAGCAAACGAGGGAAGCCAGGCAGAACAGCCCGGCACAGAGAGCCGCGGCCATATGGAACGAGTTAGGCTGGGGAAGGCGGGCGAGCTGGATAAATGAGTTCAAGAGACACTCAGATTTATTTCTGGAGAAGGAAAAGGGACTGGGAGCGTGGAGAGAAGCGGGGAGGTGGGTTTAGCAGGCATTTAGAACAGGAAGGCAGGCTTGGAGGGAGGACACTCATGGGGAGAAGCACTCGGAGGATGTTTTTCCCGAGGACTTCTCGTTTTTATGGACTCTTGGCACGCGAGACAGTCCCACTGAGAAGGGGAGAGAGGGTCCATTTATGCTGGAAGAAAGTTTTATTTCAGGGAGAATTCAGCTGGAGGAATGGGTTATGCACTGGGGGCATCGTTCCTGCCCTACCCCTCTCTCAGCCTTAACCCACACTGCGCTGGGCACGTGCGGAATTCCCGGGAATTCCCGGTGAAGCAGAGCACTGAGCCTTTACACTGAGCACCGTGGCACCTCTGGCCACTCCTGGTGGCCAGGAGAGCCTCTACCCAATGTGTAGGAGCCACCAGACAAGTCCCTTCCCTGGCAGGGCGGGGAGAAAGGTGTCACCAGGAAAGGGTGGCTTCCTCTGCTCTCTGTCCCCAGAGGAAGGCACTGCTGTCCCTTGGCCCTGCCAGTCACATCAAAACGTTGAAAACCTGCCCAGGGGACACACCAGGAACGAGCCCAGAAAATAAATCTGCGTTTGCCAAGAAGGGCTCCAGGGGTCGAAACCAGGCAGGAGATGATTGCAGGAGCTCTGTCCCTTCACAAGGGACGGATTAATCCCGGGACTAAGGCAAGGTCACCCTGGAAAACACCGGGGAAAAGCCCAGGTCCAGCTTCCCGGTGCTCCAACCACTGCTGGAGAAGCGCCTTTGAGGCAGCGAGGTCTGAAATTCCCAGTTATCCCTCAGTGTGTGGACGCTGGGATGAGGTGGTTTTTCTGCAGAATCGGGTGTTTTAGTGAGTTTTTCTGTTACGAGTGTCCTGAGCGTGAGGACAAGGAGCTGCAGGACGTCCAGACGAGCACGGCCCGAGCTCCAACTCCGCTCAGGTGCCGGCCGGGGGCTGGCGGTGGCTCTGCGGGGGCATCTAGTGGCCAAAGGCCGGATGGCAGTGGCCACCGAGCTCCCGGAGCCCAGGGGCTTCATCCTTCAATGCCAGCCAGGAGCAGCTCCAGCCTCTGTCGTTCCCAAGGGGGCTTTAAAATCCTTAAGGACCAACCAGATGTTTAACTGGGAATGTCCCCCCTTCCTCGGACGCACCTGCTGGAGCAGATCCAGGGGTGAATTCACACCACATCTGCCTCCCTGCCCGCGTTCTCCTCCCGTGGGATCCCGGAGGGAGCTGCCCTGGTTGCTGGATTTGCCGAGAGGGGGTATCTGGGATCTCTGGGATGCGCCAGCCATCCTTTGGAGGGGGTGGAAAGGAGAAAGCCCCAGCCTGTAGCTCCAGTGTGCAGCTCTGTTTTGCTCCATCCCAGCCCCCTGCCAAGCTGCTGGAAGGGCAGCATCCACCTCTGCTTCTGAAAAGAGCTTTTCCCATTTTCCAGCAGGATAGGCAGATTTACAGCACACAGGAGCCGGTTTATCCCGACCTCAGGAGAAGGTGCTGCCCGGAGATGGATGCCTGGTGTGAGGAAGGGCTGCCTGGGAGCACGGGTGGAATGACTAAAATGATAATCCTGCCGTGTCCTGAAAATCAGAGATGCATTGGAGCCACCCCTAAAGCTTAATTGAACCGCTGGGACCTGATGCAGCTCCATGTGCTTTCCAGCTTCCAGCCTCATCCCCAAACAAGCAAAAATTGACCCATTTCCCATTTAGATTTACACAATGAGGTCAAATAACTGAGTGTTTTCCACCCTTTCAGGGGAATTTGCCTGAACTCGGCTCCCTCTGAAGGTTGCCTGCCATCTCCTTTGAAGGAAACCGAAAAAAAAAAAAATAAAAAAGATGATAAACCTTAATCTTTAAAGTACTTGGAATTATTTCCTCCCAAGCCTTTCTCTAAACAGATTAAAGTCCTATTTGAAATGGAAGTAGATGTTTACTCTTGTAAATAAGCATTTTCTCTTGTATCTAACGGTAAACAGATTAAAGGATTACGCTAAAGACCTTTCAAAATTTTAGTATCAGGGTCCTGAAATCTTGGTGTTTGATACCCAGCCCTCCCCACAGCTACTGGCAGGGCGGAAGGTGATTTTTCTCCCATCAAGTACATCCTAAATAAGGAGATTTTAAAAAGTCTGCAGTTGGGAAGGACTTCGGTTTATCTGCCCTGTTGCCTCTCCACGAGAGCAGGGGAATATGCAGAGCACAAATGAGAATCAGACACGAAGGCCCGATGCAAAAAACTCACAGCATGGGAAGAATTTACTGGATTTCTAATAATATATAGAACATACAATAAAGCAGCCCCACATATTTCATCCCCTGTCAAGAAAGTTTTGTCACTTGGTAATTTGTTTTAATATATTAGTTTCTAAATATAAGAGCAGTCAATCAGGGGCATTATTAATGTGATGTGTACGTGTATAAATATTCTTTTAACTTGCAGGAGGGGGGATATTGATGTTGTGGTGTTTGAAAGGCCGAGGCATTTGAAGGGGCAGGAGTCCCATTTATAACTCCCCCCCACCCCCGGCCAGGAATGAAAGGCCTTTGATGTAAAAAAGTGCTGTTTAAACGCTCTCCTGGATGGAGAGGCAGGAAAATGTCCCCACTGAGCACGAGGGTTGCTCAGCTGTTGGAATAGGGGTGTTTTAACAGGAGAGATTTGGGGTTCTGAAGAGGGATCTGGACATCACCCCACTATTTGAAGATTTGTATTATTCCCCTTAGCTTTTGAGCACAGGGAGACTCCAAACAGCCTGATTTAGCTTTTGGATCATGGATTACACTGGCAAGGGTTGCCCAGAGAAGCCGTGGATGTCCCATCCCTGGCAGTGTTGGATGAGACCTGGAGCAACCTGGTCCAGGGAAAGGTGTCCCTGCCCGTGCCAGGGGGGTGGAATTAAATTAACTTTAAGGTCCCTTCCAGGCCAAATCATTCTGGCATCCTAGGATTCCTTTTGCCTTTATGGAAATAGCCAAAAAAAAAAATCTTGCCAGGGCAGGGGATGGCGATGGAAGGCTTTCCATCCACACCAGAGCTGCTCCAACCAGCAGGATAATGGTTTGAAAGGAGCCACTTCAACTCCTAAGTGTGATTTCAATAGTGACCAATGAAACCTAAGGTATATCCCAAATTATTTTGGATGAAACAGAGGTGAGAAGAAAAAAAAAAAAAAAAGAAAAAAAGAAAGGAAAAAAGGGATGTTCGTGTTTGGGTTGAATTAAATGCCTTTTTTTCACCCCTGACAACACAAGGTCATTTTGTCTTTGTCTCTGCTTTGCCAGGATCTGCCCTTAATTCCCCCCAAACCTTCAGAATTTCCCTCTGTTGGAGGATCTGTGCATTTTCCTTCAGCTCCAGAGGCTTTTCCAGTTCCAGAAATCCACAACTCAGTCTTATCCCTGGAAATGCCTGAGGGCCAAGTCAAGCCACCCCAACCCTTTTCATACTTTATTAATTTTATATGATTTTTTAAAAGAAAGTATATATTTCTCAGCTAATACAGTGTATATATAGCACTGTGTAAAATAATGCAATTAAATGTGCAATGGATCTAATTTGCCATTAAAATTCTCTCCTCTGTCCGCTTAAAATGATGTTGCTTCTTTTTAAACGTGAAGCTTTTCCTGGGTGAAATTGTGGCAGTCAAAAATACATAACAAAGCGTTTTTAATGCTTTAAAATATATTAAAAAAATAGCAAGAGCTTTGCAGTGCACACTACCTGACCTGAAAATAATAAGCTTTTAAGTGCAGTTGGAAGCAGTCCCTAAAACCATGGGAGACATGATTTTTATTAGAATTTAGATAAAAAGATTTAATGTTTTTTAATCTACGAGACCACTGGAGGTTAAACTCGCCATCTGAAGTTGGTTTGTGTGGGGGTTTTTTTTTTTTTCATATGCCTCTTTTTTTTTTTTCTTCTCTCTCTCTCTTTAAAACAGATCTGCTCATTTAAAATAAAAATAAATAAATAAGCGAAGGTCATCAGAGCCCACTCAATAAAGTATTTGGTTCACCTTCCTTTGGCTTTGGGGAGGAGGCCCGGGGAGGAACAGGAGCTGCTCTATGTTATAAACATCTTCAGGAGGTTTAAAAAGGTGGTTTCCCCCCCCCCCCCTTCCCAGCGGCCAAGGGCTGGACCGACCCTTTTCCAGGGTTTTTTTGGCAGTATTTTACAGGGGCCTGTCAGCCACAACCCACCTTATTACAGCAGAGCCCCGCCGATGGTAACTGGAATTCCTTCATCCATAAATTCCGCTCGCCGCGGATGTTTCCACCTTCATTAGGAGGGGAATGAGCAGCAGCCGGGCAGGACCCGCCGAGGCCTTTCCCGGCTTGCTGATGAGCTGAGGCTGAAGGGGTAAAATTCCTGATATTCCACCTCTCCAGCCGGAGAACCTTTGCTGTTCCATCGGGGAATAATTTATTGGCCACGGACTTGGGGGCTTCAGAGCTGGCTGAGACCCCGGGGCAGGGAAAAACAGCGGGAATCCGACCATGCCGCGCTCATTTACGCTGCCCGGGGCCAATATTCCAGGGCTGGAGGCTCAGGTATCAGAGCTGTGGGATTCAGGATGAAGTTCTGGCATCACGCAGATGCTCTTTGGGTCTCGGTCTCGGTGTTCTGTTTCTACCTGATTTAGTTTCTGGTGGTTGGCTCCAAGTTACGGGTTTTTTTCAGCCAGGTTTTCCCCTGTGGAGCATCTCGTGTTTGTCAAACATGTCTCCCAGGCAAGGTCCGGGGAAGGACCCCTGGATCACCAGGCTGGAGGAGCCAGGGCAGCTCCAGGGCCCACATGTGTGTGCAGAGGTGGAGGAGATGACAACTGACACATTGGCACGGAGAAGCTGTGGCTGCCACACCCCTGGAAGTGCCCAAGGCCAGGTTGGATGGGGTTTGGTGCAGCCTGGGATAGTGGAAGGTGTCCCTGTGGCAGGGGGTTGGAGCTGGGTTGTCTTTAAGTTCCCTTCCAACCCAAACCATTCTGGGTTTCTGTGCCAGGGGGTATCTCTCAATCCCACATGGTTTATGTCCCACTTACAGCTCACACAGTGTGGGAGCACTGCTGGACTAACTCCATCCTGATTTTCCATCCGCAATGGCTGCACACATCTGGTCACTTTGACTTCTTCCAAAAACAGAGAGAGAGAATTACACGAATGACCAGTTTTCACTGGACTTTGCAAGACAGAAACACTGGAGAGGGGATTTAAAAATCGCAAGTGACAAACCTCCTGGGTTTCGACCCAGTTCCTCACCCCGAAGAGTCTCAGATATGTTTGGATGAGTTCCAGAAAAGCATCCCAGCTGTTGGACATGGACCCTGCTTCAGAAGGGCTCTGAGGTTTGCCCACTGCAGCTCTTTGCTGCTCTGAGTGTGACAGAGGACGGCTCTGTCCTTGGAGCAATCCCAAAGCTGGGAACGCTGAAGGAAACAGGCAGAACTCCCCCAGGGATCCGGGGAAGAAGCAGGCCCTGGGTTCCAACCCCAGCTGGCAGATGTGCAGTGGGAGGCCGTGCCAGGGCAACCCACGCTCCGAGGAGCCCAAACGGAGCGTTGCAGGTCAGACAAGAGCCGATTAAATCACGTTAAATCAGCCCCGAGGCTGAAACGCAGCCACGACCAGGCTGAAAGCCACGTGAGGCAAAATCTGGGTACTTAACCCCAGAAGAATCGAGCCACTCGTGGCTTTAAAAAATTCCAGCTCCGTGCAGGGAGAACACACTTCCCTGACCATGATGTGCATCCCAAAGATGCTGCTCCGTGGAGCCCCGGGAGGCTGCGGGAAAAGGAGCTCTGGTATCCATGGTGATGATGCTGGAAAACCTCAGCCCCTCTACGGCTGGTTCTGAGCTGAGGAATCTCAGCTAAGTGACGTTCTCCTGGGAGCACAAAGAGAGGAGCTACCTGGAGCCCCCAAACATTCCCAGAAAGCAGTGGTGGTGCCTGGCAGGAGCAGCAGATCCTCCCTGGGGATTTTGGCACCGGTGACCCTTCCCGGGGTGGTTGCCATGGG
This sequence comes from Corapipo altera, assembly GCF_003945725.1. Lineage (NCBI taxonomy): Eukaryota > Metazoa > Chordata > Aves > Passeriformes > Pipridae > Corapipo > Corapipo altera. The sequence goes on from NW_020884911.1 coordinate 672,369, forward strand.
TGGTTGGGTGTGCAATCGCTGCCTTTTCCATGGATTTGTCTCTGGACAGCACCTCCTTCCCATTCCTCATCCTCTGCAGTCTTGTCTGAGGCACACTTTGAGCTTTTAGCAAACATGACTGCCCTGTAATTAAATATGAGATGCACTGGCACGGGGATGAGCTATTTCTGTGTGCTATTTAACCTTCTGGACCCTGCAGGCCCAATTCCCAGCTCAAGAAAGGAGCGAAATGAGAATCTACACAGCGAGGTCTTTGTTTCCTTTTATTCCTCTCCTTAAATAACATATAAAAAGCAATAAAAGAGCATCCGAGAGTGGCTTTAATTGGGATTTTATAAGCTAATCCTGGAGAGGGAGCTTTTATAAGGGCATGGAGTGGTAGGACAAGGGGGAATGGCTTCAAACTGGCAGAGGGCAGGGTTAGATGGGATGCTGGGAAGGAATTGCTCCCTGGGAGGGTGGGGAGGCCCTGGCACAGGTTGCCCAGAGAAGCTGTGGCTGCCCCAGCCCTGGGAGTGTCCCTGTGCCCGTAACAGGTCTGTGGCAGATCCTGTTGTGAATTGTTGTGGTGGTGACACATCTGCATCTGTGTCCTCCTGGAAAATAAACTGAAGTGGATTTTAATTGATTTTTATTGGTTTGTTCCTCAGGATGAGGTACAAATTTTAAACAGTGGGTAGATGTACCAAGACATCCCTTCTTCCAGTGGGGGCAGAGATCTCACGGAGGGGCTACTGTACTTTTAAATGTCACATTAAGTTTTCTGTTGAATTAAAGGGTGGTTTTTTTCTGAATTCCATTCAGTGGGAAAGAGGCAGGACAACCAAACAATTCCAATAAGCTCTTGGAGTGTCTACAACAGGTTACTGCTGCTCATTTCCAGGTTGCTCCTTGCTTTTGACACTCCTTTAAATATTGTGCTGGTGCTTGTTGGGAACCAAGTTGTGGTAGGGCTGGTGACAGCCTGGAATCTTCAAGGGTCATTCATATTGGGGAAAAAAAATAGGGGAAGAAATTATTCCCCAAATTCAACCCCAAAATCCCCAAACCAGCACCAGCCCATGTCTGAAAGGGCTGGATCCCACAAAGCTTTTGCTGGACACAGTCCCCCAATTCCAAAGGGGTTCAGAGTGCTGAGTCAGAACCAGAGCATCTGTGGAATCAAATGTACAAAATCTTTGGTTCTCCTTCTTTCCTGCTTTTCCTGTTCTTTAAATGGAAATTAAGAGGGGAAAAAAAAAAGAAGGCAAAGGGGAACCCCACGAACTGAAAAATCCAAGCAAGACATGTGGTGTATAATGAAATACAAAACCCCATAAAAAAAGAAACTGCGAAGCTGCTTCTGCTTCAGCTGCTTGGAAAAAAAAAAAAAAAAAAACAAAAAAAACCCAAAACTCAAAGATAAATTCCAAATGTGATGAAAATATTTTGCTTATTTTAATTTTCCAAGGAAACAGAATTAGTTTCCATCGGAATCCTGCGGAGAGGGAGATTCCTTCCTTTCCATTTAATTTTGTTCCTTGTGGTGCTTTTTGAAAGGAAGAAATACCTGAGCTCCAGGTCATGGTTGACTGGGGTAAATTACTATCTCAATATTAAATTATCTCAATATTAATTAATAACAACAACAACTAGTATATTATTAATATGTATTATTGTATATTAATAATACCTAATTATATATATTGCATAATATCTACTATTAGTAGTATTTGATATAATATTTTGTATTACTTATTTTTGTTATTTATTCCTAATATTATTAATCTTATATTTAATATTATCTTTTTTATTTTTAACAATAATTTATATTTTAATATTAATTTATGTTCTAATTAAAATGTCTACATATAATATTATATAATGTATAATACATTATTATATTATGCATTATATGACATATAAACCACAATTGTTTATTAAATATTATTTTTTTTGAAATTCTGATTATACTCTATATAAAATATATGAATATATAGATATATAAATATTATTACAAATAAAATAATAAATATATAAAAGATATAGATATAGAATTATAAATAAGATAATAAATATATAAAATATAAAAATATATAAAATTACTAGATATACACATATGCAGAATAATAGATATATAAATATAAATATATTATATATAAAATATTTAATGTTATGTAATTATACAATTATTTTATATATAAAATATTTAATATTATATACTATCATATATTATATATAATATTATTAATTCATATAATATTATAATGATATAATTATTTTACGTTTGTGGGTTTAATCTATTTTTTTTTTATTTTTAATAATCTATTTTTTGACCAGAATGGTTGTCAGTGGTTGAGGTTATATTGGGGAAAAGCCTAGAAAATGTAATCTGGCCTGAAAATCCCAGGAATCTATTTCAAATGTGATCCCCGTTTGAGTGAAATCAATCCATTGGCAGCACAGTTCCCAAATGCCCTGATTTTCGGGAATTCCTCCTCCTGAGCTCCCAAACTCACCTGCCCCAAGCCAAACGTGTTCCCATATATCTGCTCCCACAAAAGGCTCCTCGAGGCTTTCTCATTGTATTTCAAAAAGAAAAACGTTCTCCCTCCATCTGGAAACACTAAAAAAGGGCTTTCTTACAGTATTTTTCTGTACCACGTATGGACAAGGTCCTGCCCCTCGTTACTGGAGCCGGGATCCAGATGGGCTCCTTGGAGGGGATTCCCTTTGGAAGCCACACGGACGACTTCGGAGACGTCTGGGCTTTCCAGGAGTTATCATTTGTGGGAGGTCTCTGTTGGGAAGGTCTTAAATAGTTGGGAACTTCCCTCTATCCAAGGGAGACGGGCGTGTGTTCCTGGATGTGCGCTCCTGGAGCACGAGGATTCCCCACGTGACACGCTCGGGGAATTATTTTAACCCATTTTTAAGCCCATATTTTAACTCCTTTTTTAAAACCCTTTTTTTTTTTAAAACCCATTTTTTTAAAAAAAACCAAATAATTCCTCTTCTCTTAATACGCTCTGCTCCAAAAAAACAGGGATATTTTTTTTTTCCACTAGTCCTTCAGGAACACGGCACTGCATTAAATAACTCCCAGTTACGATACCGGGGTAACCTAAAACCAGAAGCAGCAATTGGGGACAATCTGGCTGAAGTTTGTCAGGATGATTTTGATGGAGTGTTTTCCATTAGTGGCTGCCATTTCCCTAAAAAATGAAACTTGCTGGAACGGCCTGTCTTTGAAAAGTCTGTTATAAAACCCCAATAAAAGAGGACGTATCGGAGCAGGGAGCCTTTGAAATGCCCAAATCCACATCAAGTCAACATCCCAAATAAAAATTCCCTCTTTGTCTGAACAATGTTCCTGCTGATCCAAAAAAATGTTTATAGTGGGGGGGGGAGAAAAAAACAACAATAAAAAATCTGCTGTTTTTTTGATTGAACGTGAAAAAAAAAAAAAGAAAAAGAAACAAACATGTGAAAGGCAAAAATTCCCTCTGGAGCGGAAATGGGAGTTCCGGTTGCTCCCGAGGGCAGGGGTGCTGTTGGCAGGGAGCTGGAGCTGGAGCTGGAGCTGGAGCTGGAAGGACCTTTTCCATGTGCACTGCACGTGGATGGCTCTGCAGCTGATCACGGTGAATTTAAGGCTCCCACAGCACAATGGGTGAAAAAGGAAACTTTCAAACCCACACAATCGTCCTTAAAATCCAGCCCTGTCAGCTTTTCCCCCGGACTGAGGAGTCTAAAAATGTAATAGCTCTCAAATACAGCGTGATGTGTCTCGGAGAACTGTTGGAATGACAGGGATGATTTTAATTCCCTGGGCCAAAAATGAAATGGTCTCCTCCCACTCGGCCGGACTCCAGCAACGCGCAGGACCTGAAGGACCCAACCAAGAGCCCTTTTTAAAAATTATTGTAAGGCCATCAGTCCAGCTTTCCAAGACAATTTGCAGGGATTCAGGAGGGGAAGAATCTGGCAGAGCTGCTGGTCTGCAGAAGGATCAAAAGATGGAGTTGAGGTGGGAGATAATTTGCTGTTGCTTAAAACCAAAGGCAAACAAACAATAAAACGCCCACAAAAATAGGTGATGGCGTTGGCATCCATCACTGGATGTGGTCTGAGAGGCAGTGCCGTGTTCAGCTTGGAGCCCATGGTTCGGGAAGGGTGGAGACCCCTCCCCACAGAGGAACCAGGAGAGAACAGTCCCAGCCCATAAATCCCTGTCCTGCTCCACGGAAGAAACGAACCCCGATTCCTGCAGAGTAGTTTGAGGGTGGCTGTGGTAACAAACCTTCAGAGGTGGGAGTGATGGAGGCAGACATCCCTGGAAGTGTCCAAGGCCAGGCTGGATGGGGTTTGGAGCAACTCAGTCCCAACCTGCGCCTCACCACCCATCCTGGTTCAGTGTGAGAGGAATTACTCCCTGGGGATTGGGGATTTTTGAGCTGTGATACTTATGGTCATTTTTTGCTAATTCTTTACATCAGCTATGGAGGTAATTTTCCTCATTTACTGCTTTCCTCGGAATTTAGGGTTCTCCTTGCCCTTTGACACCCTTCAGCTTCCAGATGAGATGGTGGGAGAAGCATCTCAAGAGCCTGCCCGGGCTGGCACCGCGACCTCTGTGGCTGGAGAACATCCTGGGAGAAGCTCTGTGGTGGGGCTGGATGAGGAGACCTCTCCCCACCCCTGGCAGCCCTATTTGTCAGGGATGGCTCCCCGTGCGGGCAGCCAAGCTCCTGGAATGTTTGGATAACTGCACACCGAAAAAGCCACATTTCCCTGCCTTGGCAGCCACTCACGGGCCTAAACACAAACAGCTGGATCCCATTTCTCCGACCCCAGAAGATGAGAGCAGCGAGGTAGGAAGATTGATTGACATTAAAGTTTAGATTAAATGAGTCATTTAAATCGATAAGGAATCGGCCTGAGTTGAATTAAGTCACTTAAAGCTGATTTAAGTGTGCCCCAGGAATATTCGGCTGCCCTGATTTAAGGGCTCGCCTCCGGAGCGGTGAGCATCGTCTGGATGAGAAATTAGATTCATCAAAGCATGGCTGAGACCTTCCAGCCACAAGAGTCTGGGCTTTGCAAAGCCACGAGCAGAGCTCTGTGCACAGACAGACACATTTGTAACCACCCACCCCAACCCAGGCGATTCCAATGATCCTCAGGGCCAGGAGGGACCATTAGAGCATTCCAGTTGGACCTTCTGTCTAATGCAGCTGGGAGGGTTCACGTGCACCAGGATATTAGCTGGAGGCTGGAAAAACACAGGAGAAAAATCTATTTATTGCTCAGCTTTCCCACTCTTCACCCTGCTGGATGTTGCTCCCGCCTGTCCTTCAGCTCCCACTTAAGCTGCGGCACCAAATCACCCGAACACCACTTGCTACAGATGGAGAGAGAGGACTTTGCACTCTAATCCTGCAAATCCTCAGAAAAGCTGCCTCTTTTATCCAAAGGATCACCAAACCACCAAACCACCAGGATTCTCCCCAGAAGGTGCAACACATGGTGTCAGTACTGGGACTGTGATATTTGGGTGACCTTCAGAGACGAGTCACCAGGATACCTTTGGACCACACGTGTGTCCCAGTGAGCTGCCACTCCAAAGGGAAGTGACCCGGGGATGAAATGGCAGGAGAGGAGCGAGGGGTTTCATTTTAATCCTTTGAAAGGGGGTTGATTTTTTAAAGGGTTTAGTTTCTTTTGGGGTTACCTGTGGTTTGTGTTCTGGCCCAGGTTGCCCAGAGGAGCTGTGACTGCCCCATCCCTGGAAGTGTCCAAGGCCAGGTTGGAGGGGGTTTGGAGCAACCTGGGATAGGGGAAGGTGTCCTGGCCTGTGGCAGAGGAGTTTGGAACAAGGGAATCTGAAAGGTCCCTTCCAACCCAGACCACTCTGGGATTTTATGATTCAGACGCTCAGATTTGCTGCTGAAACCCCGAACTGCTGGAAAAATCAGCAGCAAAGTTTCTCCCTGCCCTGTATCCAGAGCTCAGCACGTGCTCAGGCTCCGGGAATCCATTTCCACGTCCCTGCTCATTCCCAAACGCCTTCTCCTTGTTTCCAGGCACCGTCTGTGCAGGGATGAGCCCTGGGACTGCTCGTCTGAGACATTTCATCGCACCAGCACAGCTGAAAGTACTTGGGCTTTCCTCTGCCCATCCCCGGGCTGGACCTGCAGCCTGGGAGGGAACACGGGGCTGGGCTTTGCTGAAAGGAAACACTCCCTGTCATTCACCCTGCGGCTCCATCCCGGGATGATGCTGCCACTGCTTCCCGGGATAACCACCCTGCTGCTTGGCTGGGAGCATCGGATGCCTGACACAGTAATCCCAGCCCTGGGAATGTCGTCTCCCTGTGGCTCCAGCCCACAGGACCTTGCCCTCTGCTGACATCATGAGGTGTATTCTGGTGTATTCCGGTGTATTCCAGCATATTTACTGATTTTGCTCTATTTTGACTCATTGTTCAGCTGCCAAATAAACAGCCACTTTAGTGCCAAGTTTTTTTGAAAGTGTCACCAGCTCCAGTCTTACCCCAGAGCTGGGAATCCCATCTGTCATCCGTGTGATGCTCAGCATCCCACAAACCACCCTCCTGGCCAGTCTGCAATTTGAGGGTGGGCACAAAGGGAATTAACCCTCTCCTGACCAGAGATCTGAACCCCCAGAGCAGCAAATCTCTCTCTTTGTCACTGTTTACCTTCACACCACCAGGGATACCCAAAACCCCACAAAATGCTGCCCAGACCCCTCAACACAGTGAGCAGCTCCTCCTTAGTGGGATGGAAACACCATTCGGGAAACACCGCTCCCACAGGGTGTGTCACCCAGCCAGCCCCGACTCCCTGATTAACTTGGGAAGGTTAATTAAGCCATCTCTTCTTTCCCCTCATCACTGCGTCCGTCTCATGGAAAAGGAAGAGGCGGGGGGGGAAAAAAATCTGTTAACTTTCTAGACCACACAAGTGAAAACGGTGCTGGCAAATAACTCTGCTTGCCCTCTGACTTCATCTTAACAGCCCTCCAAGGAAATAAGGTCAGGAGTTCACCGATGGCAGGAAAGACCTACTGGTGACTTGGGTTATCCCAAACATTTACTGTACCGTTCCCGATTTATAAAAAAAAAAAAAACCTACAGCAGGTTGAGCTCCCCTCTCTCCCCCTCTCTCTCTCCACCCCCCCCCTCGGAGCTGGATGGGTTTTCCATCTGGTGTGTGTGTATTTTTGGTGGCTGGGACCGTCCTCTCTCCCCGCTGCAAACATGTGTCCCGGGGCCGCCCCGCGCTCCCGCGTTACGGTGATTGTTTTAGCGGCTGTTCGGGAACGTCCAGAAACTTCCTCGGTCGGTCGGCCAAACCAAAAAAAAAAAAAAAAAAAAATCGATCCCCAGTCAATCAAGAGGCATCTAATAAGTTGTAGGTAAATACATGATTTCATCACCTCCACCACGAGGAGAGGGAGTGATCTCACCCGACGTGTTGATGCCTCCCGGTAATAAATGGCTCGGGCCGGGCCCATCGCGCCGGGCAATAAATGATCTCACAAGACGTGCCGCTGGAATAAACGGAGACAATGGGAATGTGCAGGAAGGAAAACACTGCCCGTGGCGAGCTCTGCTACCCCGAAAACACGCCTGAGCCGCCGCGGCCATAAATTAGCCGTAATAAATCTCATTGGCTGTTTCTTTAATGACATATATCTCCTGCCAAAAAAAAAAAAAAAAAAAAGGGGGGAATTCTTGAAAGGACCGTGCGAGTCGATTAAATGCTTTCTGTCCTCGGGAATGTGGAAGCCTTTATTTGTTTTTGGGGGTTTTTTTTGTCTTAAAAGGCTTTTAAATATCCCTCGCGTTATACGTCAAACAGATGTCCGGGGTAAATTCTCCTGACCCATTTAAACTTTTTTTCTTTTTTCTCTTTTTTTTTTTTTTGAAAAAAAAGAAGCTGGAATTGAAGTCCAGTTTCTGGTTGGGTTTGCTGGCCAGCACCTGACAAAACTCTGCGAGCGCAGCGCTGAGGTTTTAATGGCTCTGTGGTGTGACTTTTAATGGCAACGCTGAGGAAACTAAGATAAATTAAAACCTAATTGGGGACGTTAACAGCTTTACCAGGCTCCACATATGGAGCCCAGGAGAACAGTCTCAGAGCCCTTCCAGGCGGCTCCCGTTGCAGGGGCTGCCGTGGAGAACCTCCAGACTTGTTCCACCCTTTGTGACGGGTAAAAAAATCCACATTTCGGTGTGTGCAACGCAGACATTTATTACTCTCTCTTTTTAACAGCAGAGCAGCCCATTCCACGTCTGCTCAGGAGGATGGATGTGCCACTTGTGGGAGCTGTTGTCATTTTACCCCAAATTACCCCAAACCCCCCCCACCCCCCCCCCCCCCCCCCCAAACACATCCAACCTGCCCCATCAGGGAGAGAAGTTGCAAAGGTCACAGGAAGACACTTCCTGCCCCAGAGGTGCCACTGAGGTTGGAAATATATGGAAATAGAGTTCCAATAAATAGAGGAAAGTGGTTAAAAATATTAGTTGAGCCCTGCTTAGTGTTTCACACCATAAAATCCCTCTCCCTGGAGCACTAATGGATAAAAACACCTGTGTTATGCCCAGGAATAGAAACATCCCTCTTTGCTTTACGGGCTCTGCCAGCCAGTCATGGATCCATTCTGGAATTATCTGGGTAAAATTTCTGTATGATTTTACAACTTTTCTGTTGGGAAAAACATCCCCACCTGCTCATCCATAACCTCAGATCAATCCCCTCATCCTCACAAGGTTCAATCCTTGGCACAGGTGTGTTTCTACAGGGCTACAAGAGCAGCACAGATCTTTAGTGTTGCAAACCCCCTTTAATATTGCAAAGAAAAAGCAGGGCCAGGAGGACAGGAAATGCAAATAAAGGTCAGGGAAAAAAACCCCATAAAAATCGGGGAAACCTGTGGAAGAAGCACCTCGTCTGGCAAATGGGGATAAAAAGAGGAAAAATAAAATAAAAAAGGAAGCCAAACACGATATATCACACGGGAGAACGAGCTGCCTTCTTTACCGTGGTGCTGGATGGTGAGAAATGACTGGATGATAAAAAAAAAAAGAGCTTTAGAAGGGGCTGTGCTTTATTATTCCACTGCCCCAAGAGAGCCACAGCCTTTCATGGGTCACCTCAGCCTGAACCCAAACCAAACACAGCGACAGTAAATTACCCCAACAGGTACCAAATGTCTTCATCCAGCTCCAGACCCACTGGGTGAGCAACAGCATCCAAAGGCCCTTCTCCAACCCTGAATGGTTCTCTCTAGTCATTAAACCGACTTTCCAAAGGAGGGAGGCCTAAATCACAAGAATTTTAACATTCCTACAGTATTTTAGGGGTCTCAGCAGAAGGCACTGAGTGAGGGCTCCCCCCAGAACTATCCCAGCTCATCATCACCACTCATGAGCTGCAAAAAATAACTGGAGCAGGATCACATTTCAAAGCCTCCCCGAATTAATCAGTTAATTAATCGGTTAATTAATTCTGTTTATTATCCAGACAGAACAGTTTGTTTCAGGGACCATGTCAAATAAATCCTGAAATATCGGGTTATTGGAAGGCAAAAGAGGGCAGCAAAGGATAAACATGAACACCTCTATCACTGCCCAGGCACAAAAGCAGGAAAGTCTGGAGACTTTTAGGCCAGAAAAGGGAGTTTAGGGCAGAAATTTGGGATAATCCTGGACAATGGATTTGTTGCTTGGTCTTTCCCATCCATCCTGGGCTGCATCCTCAGTGAGGGTGTGTTCACAAACATTCAGGCTTTGCTCACTTTGCCTACCTACAGGGTTTTTTCCCCTCTCCATTTCGAGCTGCATTTTCCAGGCAAAATTCATTAAAATAAAATTCCAGTGTGCAAGATCAACACGGGGAACAACACAAAACTCTGTTCAATGTCCATCCACCCCACGGAGCCGGGTGGACGAGGAGAGGCTTGGCAAACACACAGAGACACCACAACACTCCTGCAAACAGCTCCCAGGAGGAGCAGGGCAGGATAAGAAAGGCTAGGAAAATAAAACGAGGCATTCCTCGCCTGGATTTCAACACTGGGGGCTGAGCTGGGCTGAGTTCTCCCTTCCACCCTCGTTCCTGTGCTGAGCAGGGAACTGGATTGATTAATCTTACAAATGCAAACATTAAATGTGCTGTTTTGGGGGCTGATCCAAACCGTTCAAACCAAAGCTGTGTTTCTCCTCCAAATGCCCAGGCTGGGGGTAAGCCCTGGTTGGGCACTGCCAGGGGCCAGGGCAGCAGCTCAGGCCTGCAGAACCCAAATGTCCTCAGCCCCAGGCAGGTCACTGCTGAGAGTCAGAGCAGAATTTCCCCCTGTGTCCAAATTTTAACTGAGAATGTCAAAACACACAAATATCTGGCAGGGGAAAATAATATTATGTGAGCAGCTCAGCTCCTGGGTGTGGGTTGAGCACAGGCTGAAGGGACACTTCACCACAGAGCTGTCACACTCCAACCTCTGATGGGGAGTTCTGTAGCTCCAGGACTTTTTCTCGGAGAATTTAAGTGAAAAAATTATTGAACCTTTCCCTTAGCCTTCACCTGGGCTCTTTCCCTCCATCTTAACTCCAGCCATTACACTGACAACACAGAGTTGACCTAGAGATGGGGTTTGCTGCTCCAAAAAGAGCTGCTGTGGAAAGGGGAGGTTCTTTCTCCACCACATCTTATCTCCTGCAGCTCCAGGGGCAGCAACTGGAGCCTCCCCTCCAGCCCTGCTGAAAGCCACTGGTGTTTGCCAAACCTCCAAAGCCCCCAAAGAAAGGAAAGCCTGGAGTGGAGATTCAGACACTTCCCTCTTCTCTGGCCACCGTGACTCCAGATTAATTCTCAGCAAAAAGGGAGGCCACAGGCACAGCCCCTGCCCAGGGAGATGCCCCGTGCCCCGGGAGCCCTGGGGGAGAAGCTGAGAGTGAGTTTGCTGCCTTCTGCTCCCACTGAGACACCCCCTGGCTCCAGACAGATCCGGGACAACAGCAGCATCCCTCTTTTCCCCGGGGGATGCCAGGGCAGGAGAAACTCGTGGGCGCTGCTGTTCACCCCATCACCGGACCCTGAACTTCTCCAGCCCTGGCAGCAGCCAGAGCAGCCTCCCTGCTTGTGGAAGCTCCCGAAAATCCTCCCCCGAGGCGGACGGGCAGCTCTGCTTCCCTCGGAGCAGCTCCAGGGACAGCCCCGCTCCGCATGGCAGCAGCTCCTCCTGCCGAGGGCTGCGTGGAGCACAGCGGGAGCGCAGGGAAGGCATCCAGGGAAGGCATCCCGGCGGGCACGGAGAAAAACAACTCATCTCGCTGCCCCACGGCAGGTTTGAGAGAGACTTACTCCTGCCTTTAAACCAGGAGTTAGTCAGGAATGGCTCCGAGTGACGCTGCAAAATTCAAGTCGTGAACTGCTTGGTTTTATTTTTTATTCCCAGACCCTAAACCCCATCCCCTTCCACCCCTGCCATGTGCAGGGACACCTTCCACTAGAGCAGGTTGCTCCGAGCCCTGTTTTTCAATGAATCTAGAAAGTGTAAGGACAAAATCCTATCAGTGACATAAAAAGGAAACAGGTTTGAGATGCTCGAAGTGTCAGCGAGGTTGCCGCAAAACTTTGGCTTAGAAAACAAAACCTTCTTGGGTTTAATTTCGTTTTCTCTGCATTTTTTTGTGGCCGAAAAGGGGAACATTCAAAGGGCAGAGGGGGAGAGGAGGCAACGCAAGTAAAACCCCACGTAGGCTGTGTCCCTGTGAAAATAGATTGGGTCTGTTCTTTAAAACCCCATTTTTGTGGCTGAAAGAGGTTTTTGGGCTGTGCTGAGGTCAAGAGACACCGTCCCAGGCAGCTGGTCACAGGCAAAGCCCCTTAACTGGAAACACAGCCAGGAGCCAATAATGGGGAACAGAACCAAAACTACCCAGCGACAAAATATTTAGCGGCAGATAAAAAAAACCCCGAGGAGCGGCTCAAAGGAACATCTCATCTTAAACTTATTTCGGGCCGAGCCTTTCATGTCCCGGTTGTTTTCCCGCGTCGTTCCTGCCGGCAGATGGGAGGATGGCTCCGCTCCGGCCGGCACGTCCCGTCCCGCCCCGGCACTTCATTGGATTTGAGTGCTGCATTAATTTGCTGGCTGGATTCTGCCCTTTCCCTTGTAAACCCATCTCCTCCCGCCTCCGGTACCTGCCGAATATCCGGGGGGAAATGGAGCCTTTGATCCTTAACTTGTCGGAGCGGGGCCACGTGATTTCTCCAGATTCAAGCCAGATCCTTCGCTCGCTGGAGCTCCTGTTCCTGCTCAGGGGGTTCAGAATGTTGGAGCAGGAACGCATGGACCAGGAGGAGGGGAAGGGCTGCACGTTTGCATGGCAAGAATTAAATATTAATTAATTATAATTAAATTAGATATAAGGAAGGACTTCTTTACAGCGAGGTTGCCCAGAGCAGCTGTGGCCGCCCCATCCCTGGAAGTGTTCAAGGTTGGGGTGGGTTGGGCTTGGAGCAATCTGGGGTAGTGGAAGGTGTCCCTGCCCATGGCTTTAAGATGAGCTTTAATATGCTTTCCAACCCACACAATTCCACGGATCCATGATCCTAAGCTATAGGCTTTTCCCAGCTTCTCTGTTACTATTATTGTTGTGAAATAATGCAGAATTCCAGCTGTGGCCACAGTGCCCCAGAGGGACCTGGCATCACCTCTGCTGCCCATCACAGGAGAGCAGCAGGGTCCTCTCAGTGCTCCCAGCAATGGCATTTCCCACGTGGATTTTCCACAAATCTCCAAGGGCCAAATTTCAGCCAGTGGGAACCAGCCCGCTCCCAGTGGGAATCACTGACTTCCACTGGCGTGGAAGAGGTGCTACCGAGTGATTGTTGTTAAATCACCACTGTCAGGACCAAACTCCAGCTGCTGAGGGCTAAATAGAACTGTCTGGCTTTTCCACAGAACCCCACAAGCCCCGGAAAATCAATTTTCTGGGTTTTGTGTAATTTTCCACCGGGCAGAAGAGAGAGTCTTCATTCCATCTGGCCCTTCGTTCCATCTGGCCCTTAGAGGAAGGTTAAGGACTCAACAAGAAAGAATTCAGCTGACCTGAAAACAGAGAGCAACAAAGTTTCAAACAGTGAGACAGAACTCGGATTTCTGGAGGGGTTTTTAGCAGAAACGCTCTAAAAATGCTCCAAAAAACCCCCAAGACCTGAACTGAGGAGGCATCTGTGCTCCTCCCTCCTGGTTAGCAACCTCTCATCCCAAAATCCTTCCCAAAATCCACCTCTTTCCCTTCCCTTATGGAGTTAAGGAGCACTTTGCTCATCCAGAGCATTTCTGGAGTCTCCGATCGTTTCAGCTTCCCACTGGATTTTGCGTGTGAGCAAAAATAGGGAGAAGGAAGGAAGCCAAGGGCTCGGTGGGGACTCAGTGCAGGCAGCACCGAGCCTGCTGTGACTTTGGGGGTACAGGGGGCAGATTTACACCCCCCAGGACCCCAAGCAGTGCACTGAACCCCTGCAAGGGCCAGCAAGGGCCAGGAGGGACAGTAAATCAGGGAAAGCTGGGCCCAGCTACCCACTGGAGTCTGGCACCTGAGAATTCCAAAGCCAGAAGAAAAACCCCAGAGCCACCATCCGAGTGCCAGGAGCTGGGGGCTGGTCTGTCAGCTCGTATAAATCAGTTTATTCTGACTTACCCCAGTCAAAACCCAGCTGCTGAGTTGTCGGGCTTTTTTTTTTTCCCTCCCTCCCCCCCCCTTCTCCTTATTTTTCCAGCAGATCGTGCCTCGCCCCGGCCAAGCCGCCTGGAATGAAAAACAAAGCCCGGTGTGCCATGACGGAGACTTCCAGGCATTGCTGCGAGGCAAAAACCACCGGGAATAACCCCCCGCGGCGGGAGCCTCCCCTCGGCTCCCTGTCGGAGGGTGGCAGCGCAGCCCCGTAGTTTGCACACAGGACAGGGAAAAGCCCGGGAGCATCTTCCCCGAATATATTTGGGATGGATGCTCTGCTGATTCCCAGGCTCCGGAACCCCCCCAACCCCATTTCCAGCCTGGGTGTGGCCGAATCTTAAACCCCCAAAATCCCATTTCCCCCAAATCAACGTCGAGTTTGCAATGGAACAGTGAGGAGAACAGGATAAACCACGCTCTGAGCTCAGTTTGGTTTTTACTCCCTGTATTAAAACCTAGGAAAAGGGTATTTAATGCTTGGATTTCCAATGGATATTCTTTTCCTGCTGGCAGCCTTCCCTCAGCTGCTGGCACGGGGGGATGTGACACCCACCCCTTGTCACACGCAGTTCTTGCACCTCTGATAATTCCCAGTGAGCAAAAAAACAAATGGTTGTGAGCCTCAGTTATTTGGGAAAAGGGAATATTTACGCATAAATAAATGCATAGTTATGGGAATGATACCTTGTTTTGCCTGAAAAATGGGAAAAACCCACAGCTTTTAATGCTCTTCAGGGAAATATTTATTGAGATCCAACAGTTCCAGAAGGAATTTAAACAGACATGACCTAGGGGTGAGTCTGAGGAGCGGCTGGGAGGGGGGATTTAGGGATGCTGCAGGTTGTGCTGGAAGGGGGGAAACCCCATCAACCCCCAGTTTGGGGTTTCATTCCAACCCTTTGAGCTCTGCCAAAAATAAACCCCATCAGCCCCCACTTTCCTGCCCCCCAGCACAGTGAAAAACTGGAAGAGCTTCACATCCCTGGGGGAAACCTGTTGGAGCTGCCGAGTAAACACGACGTGCCCGGGGAGGGGAGGAACTGCTTTCCCTCCAAAAGCAAAGGAAGAGTTTGGCTCAGGGCAATGTGGGCTATAAATGGGCAACTGTTGTGCATTAGCTGTAGCATTCTTCCTTTTACCACCCAATTTTCCCTCTATTCCGTGGCAGCTCTGGAGGTTCTATTGCACATCGGGGGCATCCGAACTGGAAATCATTAAAATGGGGAGTTTGGGTATAGTGGACCTTCTGTGAGTGGAAGCAAAGGCTGCCACAGCTTCCTGAGTCGATGATTTAATGATGTGTTCTGCATTTTCTTAATTTTCCACATTTTAAAGGCCTCTGTTCTCCATTTGGGGGGGAGAGGAGGAGGAGGAGGGAGCGCTCCAGAGGCACGGCAGGCGCAGCCGCCGGCAATGGCGAATCCAGGATGCCCAGAGAAGGGGAGGCACTTGGCAGCTGGGGCATCTCTCCCCTCAGGAATGCCCACATTCTGTGAGTGGCAAAGCCTGATCCTTAAAAAAAACCCCAGGGTTCCAAGGGGGGTGCCTGGGGTGGGAATGGGGACGTCACTGTTGTCCCGGGACAACAGAAATCCCAATCCCAGGATTAACCGTGTGAGCAACAGCCAGATGGACACCCCAGAGCCAGGATTTTGGGGCTCCCCAGCCCCAGCAAGACCAGACAGCTCAGTGGGGCTGCTCCACACACGGAATGACTCGAGATTCCCAAGCAGAGCTCACTTGGGAGCACACCATTACTCCCAGAATTCACCCTCAGCTTTTCCCTCTCCCTCCCAGCCCTGTGTGCAGATCCAGGGCTAAAAACCATGCCCAGATTTTATTTCAGCGTGCAGGGCTTGGCTCTGGGGTTTTTTTGGCTTTTTTTCCCCTGCTTTTTTTTTTTTTTTAAACAAATAGTTGAAAAATATGGAGAGGAAAAAAAACCTGCTCTCGTTTAAATACCATATATCACCCAGGAATGAGCTGTGCAGAGTGCGTGTCTGTTCTGTATAACTTAAATTTATACCCGTGGCCGAGTGAAATCATCACTTAAAATAAAGTCAAATGTCCATTTTTCAGATTTAATTAAGACATCATTTTGATGGAGGCTGAGTTAACATAAACAAGCCAAGCAAGGCAACATGAAGAATGAACTGCACGGAAAAGCTGGAGCTCGTTTGTCCCCCCGAGCTGCCTGGCTGGAGCTGAACAGGGCCCGTGTCTTACAGGGAGCTACAAGTGTTTTCTGCTGTGGTTGGACGTCAGGAAGGTAAATAGAGAGGGTTATTTTGGAAAAGAGCTGCTGGAATGGGCTCCCTGGGCTTTATCTCTCCTGAATTCAGAATTAAAGCAGCCTCAGTGAAGGCACCTCTGCTGGTTGTGTGGGCAGGGGGGGTCCAGGGGGCACGGGCACCAGTGGAATCCCCTTGGCAAGGCAGAATCCCAGGATCATGGAATTATTGAGCTTGGAAAAGGCCTCCCAGCCCATCGAGTCCAACCTGGGACTGATCCCCACCTTGCCTCCCCAGCCCAGAGCACTGAGTGCCACGTCCACCCCCAGGGGATGGTGATTCCACCACCTCCCTGGGCAGCCCATTCCAGTGCCTGACCACCCTTTTTCCAGGGAGAAATTCCTCCTGAAGTCCAACCTGACCCTCCCCTGGCACAGCTTGAGGCTGGTTCCTCTCACCCTGCCACTTGTTCCCTGGGAGAAGAGGAATCTTTCATTTCTGCTCCTGAATATATAGAAAGCACACAAAGGGAAGCCACACCAAGTTTTTCCCTTCTCCCAGTTGAGGATCTGAAAAATCCAGTGGGAGCCCGGCTCAGGAAACCATTCCCACCAGTGGCTTCATTAGCCTGTGGGGCAATTAGCAAATGTTGCAGTGGCACAAGTAATCCTAAAAATCCCTAACAAAATCACCTCAAACACAAAAGCAAAGTTGCCCAGAGACCTGCCGGAAAAAGGGTTCACCATTCCAAGAATCCCTTTGTCCTCATTTATTTCCTTCACCAAATCCTCAAAGGATTAATGTAAAGGTCACAAACAAATCTGCACCTATTTAAAGAGGGCTTTTTGGTTGCCTCCCCAGGGGCTGCTGCAAAGAATAAAGGAATTCACACCAAACTCCTCCACGGAAAACGGGAACACGCCGCGTTTTGCCGGGTGCCAAAATTTTGCCTCACGTAATTCCCATCAGCACGAGCTTTAGTTGGGAAAAAAAAAGGAAGCAATCTGAGGAGGGGAGGATGCTCAAAGCTCAGGAAACGTGGAGTTTGGCCAGAGGGTGGGTTTGGTGTGCCCCAGGCCTGGCACAGGACCCGCAGAGGTGTCGGCACAAGCGGCTGCTCCCGGGCGGCTGGAGGTGATTTGTGGCAGCTCTGATTCCACCTGGCTCCCCTACACCTCAGCCATTTCCCAAATCCCCAGATTACTGCCAGGAGTGCCTTCGGTGCCAGGCATGGCTGCCGTATATAACGGGATGGGAGCGCGGAATTCCCGGGAGCTCCCACGCGAGGCCACGGGAAGGACGATGGAGCAGGGATTGGAGACTCCTGAGGAGCGTTTTTGTGCCTGATGCTGCTCGGCCTCGTGTTCCCTGTGAACCCCCACTGTGTTCATACCACACAGGGGGTACAGTGTTAACACAGGAAGCATTAATAGGGTTAATACAATCACCCCATCCAGCATCACTTCCCTGCCTGTCCTGGGAAAAGGGGCATCCAGCACTCCAGGATCAGCCCTGGACAGCCAGAAAGGACCTTCACAGCACTCCCTCGCTTCTCTGGGTTTGGTTTTCAGCACATCCCTAACAGCAAATGTTGTTTTTGGGAGGAAATAGGATTAATACCAGTTGTATTAATCCCCCATTCCATCAGGAACCTGGGTCTTCATCGGTTCCTCCCTCTCCCCACTGCTGCCAGTAATTCCTTTTGCCACGTGAACTAATTGCGTTTGTGTTCTAAACTAGTTGTGTTCTGCAACTGCCTCTCTCCCCAGGCACCTCTTCACACACCTCGGTCCTGGGAGCATTCCCAAGGCAAACACTCCTTCCCAGAAAACCTGACCCACACAGGGCTGTGTTTCACCACTCCTGTCTGGGAAGCCTCAACCACAATGGAAAAAAAATAACCCCACAGGTGTTCTCCTCTCCTGAGGGAGAGGGAGGACAAGGTGGGAATGTGCACGGGAAGAAACCCTCTTTTGGGGTGACTTTCCCACCCAAGCCCTGCCCCATCCCTGGAAGTGTTCGAGGCCAGGTTGGTGTGGGGTGGAACTGGATCATATTTAAGGTTCCCGTGCTGGGAATCAGCGTTTGCATCCATTGCAGCACCTTAAAATACCACGTGAGGAGTGTGGGGGGAAAATTCTGTGCCCTAATGGCACTGCCTTGGCTCCTGCAGGAGCAGGAGGGTCTGTGAGCTGAGGGAGCTGCTTTATTGCTTCACACCTTGTAAAATGGGCTGCTGTGACTTTTACTGCAGCTTCTGCTGGTCTGGGTAGTGGGGAAGAGGGAGTTCCATCCCCACCGGGCTGTGGGGCCTTTCCAAACCAGGCACAGGCCCCACAAGGGAATTAGGAACACGTTGGGCTGCCCCATCCCTGGAAGTCTTCAAGGTCAGTTTGGGGCTTGGAGCAACCTGGGCTAGTGGAAGGTGTCCCTGCCCATGGTGGGGGGGTGGAACTGGGGAATCTTTAAGGTCCTTTCTAACCCAAACTATTCTGTGATGAGCCCTTCCTCACGTTTCCAGGGATTATTCCAGGGAATCTGCTGCTGGGCTTCACGAGAGCAGCAGAACCTTCCCAAAGCACGCTGACCTCAGAGAGAAAGCCCTGTTTTTTGACACACTGAGAAAACCATGGAATGGTTCATGTTTTAAAGGGACCTTAAAGACCACCTGGTTCCAAACACCCCGTGGTTCCTGCCCCTCCTGGCAGGCAGTGCCACTGGCTAAAGAATTCCTTAAGGACAGGCCCAGGGTGTCCCTGCAGCATTCCATGCCAGGCACTGCCCTGGGCTCCCTCTCCCTGCACCTTTATCCCCATAATTCATTCCTGCCGTGGCAGGAGCCCTCAGAATTCCCCCTTCCAGCACAAACATCACCCTGAAAACACCCCTAAATCACCCCCTGCCTGGCAAAGCTGCAGCCTGGTAGTGATCCCACTGTCCAGGAGCATCCCTTCCCTGCCCATCCCGGGGGAAAGGGGCACCCAGCCTGGCAGGACCGGCCAAAAAGGACTTTCACAGCAGCCCTCACTTGCCTGGGTTTGGTTTTCAGCACACCTCTAACAGCTAAACTGGGGTTTTAGTGTTTTTAGGGAGAAATGGGATGCTGGGGCGTGGGTTGGATTAATGCTCTCACTCAGGGAAAACAAAGGACTGAGCCAAATAAAGGTCTGTCCAAGTATCAAGTATTAGCCTCTGTAAATGAAATAACAGCCCCCATCACCTTCTCCTCCCCTCTCAGCTCCAGTTTTGTTGTCAGCCACTTCTAACATATTTTATCTATTTTTTTTTAATTTATTTTTTTTTTAAGTCCCCCTCATGTGCTTTTCCAGCACTAAAAGCCCCCTCTGCTTTTTTTCATCCTACCCCAGAAAATTTTCGGTTACATCATTTGCACAAATATGTTGTTGTTAACACTGAAAAACCTCTTTGCTTGCAGTTGTATATTTTATTTGGCTAAAAACCGTGCTCATGTCTAATACATCACATGTCCTCTGGTGATACTATTTAAGCTAGAAATTCCAAAACTCACAAATACCGAGTAGCCCAAATGTTCCAGAGCTGGGCTCGTCTCCTAAACATGTAATATATCTCCTCCTTCTCCAAACAGAAATAGATTTCTCTCGGATTTGTTTGATAAATTTGACCCAAGATTTCCATTTGGAGTTATTGGAGTTCCTACTGTTTTTCTGCGTGCTGGTGGGCCAGGCCCTAATCACCCAAATCTCCCCGGGAGGCCATAAATTACGGCAATGAGATGGGCCTTTGTGTCGCTGCGGCGGCGGGAGGAGGCGGGTTTTGACAGGCACGGATTTAATTCCTGGCTTTATGACGGATGGGAAAAGCAGGGGATTTACGAGCCTTCGGGGCTGGAGGGCTCCGTCCCTCGCCAGCCGTGCGAAAACAGACGGACAGACGGACACCCCGGCACGGCCGGCCTGACCTGGACGCTCTCCCCGCCGCTTCCAAATGGGATCCAGATGCCCGGAGAGCTCTTCCTGAGCACGGCTCCCTCCTCTGCCAGGGGATGCTCCGGGCAGGATGGATCCCAGAAGGCTTTTGGGCTGGAAGGGACCTCCAAGACCATCTCATCTCGCTTCGGAATCGCGGAATTTTTCAGGTTGGAAAAGACCTTTTTTCAGACCCGGCTCTGCCCAAGCCTGGCACCAACCACGTCCCCAAGTGCCACGTCTTAAACCCCTCCGGGGTCAGATCCCGTTATCCAAAGGAGATTTACCTGGTTGGTGCTTATTCCCAGAACATCCAGCTGGATGCAGACAGCTGGGTTGTCTCCTCTGCTTTGCAGATGTTCAGGGGTGGCTGGCAGAGCCTTTTTCCAGGCACAAAACGCCGCTCCTGCCTTTTCCTGGCAAGTGGGATAAAGGTGACTGGAACACGCACGCACTCCCAGCCTCCCAGATCGCCTCGTGCTGGCAGGAGAGCAGGAATAGCTTTTATTATTATTATTATTGCCAATAACCAAATACTGAGGGGTTTTGGCCTGTGAGGGGCCCAAATCCAGGTCTGAGCTCATCCCTGTGAGAAAAGCACGGGAGCAGCTCCCTAAGGCTGGACGGGACCCTGGATTTGCACACTGGGAATTATTTTATGGAGAAATAAAACAATGAATTAAAGAAGGAATTAAAGAAGGAATGAAGCAGTGATTGTCAAAGGCCCAGGGGGGTGTTTGGTGTGGCACCTTCTGGAATGTTGCCTTGCTCCTGCTCCCGTGGCAGCAGCTTCCCTCCAAACCACCAGCTCGGATCTCCTCCACATCCAGCAAAATACTGGATTAAAATAAATCATATTAAATCAGAGCCCTGCACCCAGCACAGAAAACTCAGGGATGGGGGCAGCCACATCCCAGGAGCAGCGGGATGCAGCCCTAAAACTGGGGCAGCACAGCCCTTCTCAATCCCTTTGGGATGTTTCCCTGGATGTGGGGAGGGGTTGGAACCTTCTGGCAGCTCAGCAAGGCACGGCCGTGGTGCTTCACCCCAGGGAATGTCCTGGAAGCAGAGGTGGAAGCAGGAGTTGGGAGCTCAGCCTTCCAGGGTGTTGATTCCCATCTGTCAGTAGATTAAACCGCTTTGGGTTCCAGCCCGGAGTTTTCAAATAAACTAAAAACGAGCTAAAACAAACTGAAAGAAGCTAAAAAAGCTTTAATGCACCAACAATAAACTGGGATGGCGCAGGAGCGGCTTCACACGGGGCCTGGTGGGGCTGGGAAGGGACCAGCCCCTGAAATTTAGGGGGAAAAACTGCTTTTTAGTGCTTCATTTTCTTTCTAATCTTTCCCCCTTCCTATTCCCAGGGGATTTGAAGCCACGCAGAGCCAGAGGTGAGGTTGTCACAGGAGAAACAGCAACACCAGGCTCTCTGAGGGGAGTTTGCAATCCCTCTGCTTCATCAGAACATGAAAACATAAGAGAACACGTGTGAAAATGGAAAAAAAAAAGGGGAAAAAAAAGGCCTTTTCTGCGTTAATCACTCCTGGAAACCCAGAATTACAGCTGGGAATAACTCAGTGCCAGTGACACACCGGGCTTTTGGGTTTTCCTGGGGGATAACACACAGAGCCCAAGGGATTCCCGGGCTGATGCTGGGGTATTTGGGGAATCATAGCCGCTGGAAACTCTGATTTAATTAATTGGCTTCCTTTGGTCAAGTTTCCAAGCCCAGGAGTGGATTGGATGAGGCTGGGAACGACCCGGGCCAGTGGAAAGTGCCCGTGGCAGGGGGTGGAATGTGCTTTCAGGTCCCTTCCAACCCAAACCTCCCTACACCTGCTCCCAGCTCCCCCTTTCTCCCTGTTATTTTTATTAGCAGGGTCGTGTTACCCTCCCAGACACGGCAGCACATCCATCATTCCCAACGGGATCCAGCTCAGCTTCTCCAGCTCTTTTTCACACTCAAATTAACCAAAGTCATCAGAATTTCAGAGGGAAAGGAGGAAAATCTCATGTAGTGTGACTCCAAAGCCTGAGGCTTCAGAAGAAGAACATTCCAGAACTTTGGGAAATAATATTTCCCTGAGCAATCCGGAATTCAGCGGGATGGGAAAAGGCTTTAAAAACCCTCAAAGTGGCTGAAGTTGGCAGAACAAAGGGAGACAGGCAGCAATTAGCAGCACTTCATTAATTAGGGGGGGTATGAGACGAGCTCATGGCTCTGCTCAGGCCCTAAAAACTCTTATTTTTCCAGCCTTAACTCCTTGCAAACTCCCAAAGCTCTGATTTCCCAGCCTTGGCTCCATGAAATCCCACTCCGGATCTGCCCCTCAGGGATGATTTTCATGGACCTGCGAGGCTGAAATAAAATAAATTCCCGCTTTACTCAGTAAATCCATGATATTTATAAACAGCTGAAACCAGCCCCTGGCAGGAGATTCCCAGTTCTGGAAGAAATTCCAGCCTGTCCAGCTTTTTTTTGGGGAGGTGAAGACCCCGCTCTCCAGAAAGTTAAAGGTGTCATTTTGGGCCAAAAACTGTAAGAAGTCATTGAAAATGTGAAAATAATACAAAATAATGAGTATTTATTAAGGTTGGGGAGCTCTGAGGCTTCCCTTTGGAAGGATTTATCCCAACAGCCCAGAGAGGGAATTTTAAGTCACACATTAATGTAAATATTAATAAGGTGGGGTAATATCCCTGTGGGAAAAAAAATAAGAATAGGCTAAAAATATAGAAACAAAATAAAAAATAGATCTTTGTCTAAATTAAATTGTGTTCTCATTAATTTAAGTAGTTAAATAATGATTTTAATAATAATTAAATATATATGAAAATAATAATTAATTTATACAATTGCAGTTTTGCCTGTGTAAAAAGTGTTTTATTCACCTGGCAATGAGAACCCAAATCACCCAAATTAAACCTTTTCTGCCTTAAAAAGTCCAGATAGTATATTTATATTTATTTTATATTTATTTTAATGGCTTTGTTATAATAGATATATTCTATAATATATTTATTTTGATGGCTCTGTTATAATAGATATATTCTATAACATATTTATTTTGATGGTTTTGTTATAATAGATATATTCTATAATATATTTATTTTAATGGGTTTGTTATAATAGATATATTCTATAATATATTTATTGTAATGGCTTTGTTATAATAGATATATTCTATAATATACAATATATATTATAGAATATTATATAATATATTCTATATTATATTCTATATTTTATTATAATGGGTTCATTAAATAATATATCCATTATTATATTTCTGCTATAAATAATGAAGTATTCAATGCTTTGGACAAAATACACCCACCTATCATTTAAATGTAATCTTTATTTTAATATGAATTTCTTTCAATTTAAAATAAATATCCTTTAAAAAAACATCCTTTAATACAAGAGCTGAACGTGCCATAAATCCTCCCACAACATTCCCACCCAAACTGGGGGGAAATGGGGAATTGGGGATGAAAATATTTCATCCTGCATTTCTGGTTCTGTTTCCCCCCCCCCCCCCCCAAAAAAAAATGTCCTTCAAAAATAGGAATATTTCCCCAGCGATCCGTTTCCCAAACAGCCCCGCTGTGAAGGCAAATAAATGCCAGGCTTTGGAAAGGAAACCCGGCTTTATTTTTCCACGATAAATCATTTCCTTCACGAATTCTCTCGATTTTAGGAATTACGAACATCCAAGGAATAACTGTCCAGCTTTTGCCGTTTTTCCCTCGTGATGCAACTCGGGGTCACCCAACCCAGCAAAAGGGAACCTAAAAGCAAATCCCTTTAAAAAAACTGGGGAAAATATCAATATTTCCTTTTTTTTTTCTATTATTTTCCAATATTTTGAAGGAATTTAAAAAGCAAACCCCTTTAAAAAAAATTTTAGAATCAGTATTTCCTTGTTCTGATTTTTTAAGTGCTTGAAGAACTTTAAAGACAAGTCCTTAAAAATGAGACTTATTTCCTTATTTTATTGTACTTTTAACAGTGCTTTGAAGCACTTTGTAAAGCGAGTCCCTTAAAAATAATATAAAAATAAATATTTCCTTATTTTACTGTATTTTAAAAAGTGCTTAAAAGCACCTTAAAAACCAAGCCCTTACAAACACAAGTGTTTCCTTATTTTACTATATTTTTAAGTTCTTAGAAGCACTTTATAAAGCAAACCCCTTAAAAATTATATAGAAATCGGGATTTCCTTCTTCTATTCTTATTTTTAAGGGCATAGAAGCACTTCAAAAACCAAATTCTCAAAAAATACAAGTATTTCCTTATTTCATTTTAAGTGCTTAGAAGAACTTTAAAAAGCAAGCCCTTAAATAACAAATAAATCCATATCTCCTTAATTAATTCTAATTTTTAAGTGCTTACAAGCACCCTAAAAAGCAAGCCCTTAAAAACTCAATTATTTCCTTCTTTTATTACAATTTTAGGTGCTTGGAAAAACTTCATAAAGCAAATCCTTTTAAAAATCAATGTTTCCTTGTTTTAGTCCATTCCGTTTATTTTATTCTATTTTTTTAATTTTATTCTATTTTTTTTTTAATTTTATGTGGCATTTTTTTAAAGTTCTCAGACAGCCCTGAGCTGCTGTTTGTTCCTCTCCCTCTGTCTCTGATCAAGAAGCATTTAAAGCCTCCAGAATTTGTTTTTTCAGGGATGAAGCTGGAAAAATGTCTGGGATAACCCAGCCTGGGGAGGGAGCACCAACCTGTGTTTCCCGGGGCTTAGAGGACTGGGAATTCCTTCCCATAAATAGAATTTACGGTGTTTATTTCGACCCCTGCAGGCTCTGTTTGGTTGGGTTTTTCCCGGCTTTGTTTGCAAACACTCCCAGGGAATATTTCCAATCACTCGGTTTCCCCTTTTCTTGGAAACAAACTCCAAACTGCTCCCAAATCCTTCAAAAATAACCCTCCCAGCCCCTCAAACACCCTCTGGGCCAGGGGTGGGTTTTATTCCCGCTGTTTGCAGATATTTATAACTCGGCCACGTGTGGTTATGAAGATTTATTGGGAGGCTGTGGAAAAGCTTCCAAGCTTTTCCCTTTGGAAACCAAACCATAAAGCGCAATTCCCACCCTGGAGCGATCCGGGATTAATGCTCCGGGTTTGTTTGCCCGGGGCACTGGAGTTCTGCCCCAGAAATTCCACATATTCCGTGTGTTTGCTCCGTGCAGTGGAGTGGGTTGGTAAGAGCCTGCTGGAAGGAAAAAAAAAAAGACCCTCATGGAATGGAAGTGTGTCCTAAAAGGGAAAAGCTTCCCTTGGAAGCAGTATCCTCATTTTCAAGGGTTTGAAGGCCCGGTTGGATGCACCTTGGAGCGACCTGGGCTTCTGGAAGGTGGCCCTGCCCTGGGGGTGGAGGTGGAACTGGATGAGTTTTCAGGTCCCTTCCGACCCAAATTATCCTGAATTCACCTTTTATCAATATAGCAAAAAAACCCAAAACCCCAAAACTAAGGGATTTTGTAGGTTTCGAGACACCAGAATTAAAATCTAACTGGGAATCTATTTCTGTTCAGTCTCTTCCTTGGAAGCTTCCAAAGCTTTTGTTCCCCACGATTTTGGAAGGAAAAGCAGCTCCCGAGACGGTGACACGTCAGTAAAGTGCAAACTCTGACTCAGCTGGACTTGGAGATTAAAAATCAGATCAAATCTCCCAGAAAAATCACGTTAAAACTCATTTTCTCTCTCTGAGGTCAAATCTCCCAGCGCCCCTTGCCCGGCCCTCTGCAGCAGAACCTCTCCCTGTCCCTGGATTCCCAGAGGGAAGCAGAGGCTCCTCCTTCCCGTGGCAGAGCTCCAGGGGCAGCCAGGCCCTGGGACCTTCCCAGGATATCTTTTCCTTGTCAAAATTGAGGAGAGACTCCCGTGGGCTTGGAAGTCCCTGTCTTTGTGTTCCCAGAGGTTAATAATTGCACCCGGCTCCGTTTGACCTCGGGGCGTTAAATCCTGGTTGGAATTCCATGCTCTGAGGGAACTACCTGGAAAATAAAACAAGTGACATCTGCAATTCCCTGTCAGCTGGGACCCATCCCAGTTTACAAAATTAGGGCTTGAGTTGGGTTTTTTTTAGGGATATTTAACCCAACACGCAGCAGTTTAACCCCACTGAGCTGCTCTTCGCCTTCCAATTGTCCCCTTTGCTTTTCCCAGGTCTCCCAAATGCACAAAAAACCCCCCCAAACCCCACATCTGGTGGGTTTAATACTACAGGAGGCGTGTGATTTAAATCCCCAAAAATTCGGGAAGCGGACCCCGTTCTGCTGAGCGCAGCCAGCCCGGGCCAAGGCATGAATTAGGGTTTATAATCCTGCAGAGAGAATCCCAGAGAATTACAAGAAAAACATTTCAGCTTGAGTAGGAAAGTTCTCTGTATTCCCCTTTACAGCCAACCATAACTTTCCTGGGATGAGTTATGCTCCCTGTTATTGGCGTGTTGTTCCAGTTAAAGGAGAGCTGTTTTCCAGCAGAGTGTTGCTTCCCAAATCCCTCCTCGTTCTCCCAGCTGCCCCTTCTGCCCAGACCTTTGGTTTTCACTGAGTTCTAAATAAATAAAAGATCTTATGCCTCTCCTTCCCCCCCTCACCCACCCTTCCCAGAGGCTTCAGCATCTGTCCTGGGACAATAATTTGGGAAGGGTTTGGTTTTCCTGGTGTCCCAGTCCTTTGGTGTTCAGGTTTTATCCTTGTTTGGAGGAGGGAATCTCAGGTAAAGGGGGGGTGATGCTGTACCTGCCTCAGCTCTGCAGGGTCATTGGGGTGGGATAAAAAGGCTGGAAAAATGGCATTAACACAGAGCCATGGAATTGTTTGGGTTGGGAAGACCATCCAGTTCCAGCCCCACGGGCAGGGACACCTTCCACTAGCACAAGTTGCTTCAATCCCTTTCCAACCCGGCCTTGGACACTTCCAGGGATGGAGCAGCCACAGTTTCTCTGGGAAACCTGTGCCAGGGCCTCCCCACCCTCACAAGGAAGGATATCTTCCCAATATTTCAGCCCAGGAATGGAGACTCTGCCCGAGGATGGGAGGGTGCCTAATTCAAAGTAAGGTCTGAAATAAAGGGACTTAAAAATATATTTGATCCCTGCCAGCCCTGTGGGGTGAACAACCTGACCTCAACAAGGTTTTCCTCCATTTCATGAGAAGATAATTATAAGTTAAAATATTTAAACAAATAATAAACTAATTAAAAAATAAATATTGCACTTAGAAACATCCCAACAGGTTCAAACTCCCTGAAATATTTCCCTTAGAAAAGAGGATGATTTTCCTGTGGCATGTGGAACCCTGAACTTCTTGTGCCACCAAGGAAGTGTGTCCTGAATTTCCCACTCTGATCCAGGGTAAAAAAACATCCAACTACAAAAGTTTCCACCAGCTGGGAGCAACACCACTGGTTGCAGGGTAAATTCCCAGTTTTCTGGTGTTCCTTTGAGCTGGAATATCGATGCTGTGGGTTCTGCTGGTGGCACCTCCCCAGAGCAGGACAAGGTTATTATATTAAAGCAGGACAAAGCCAAAGCAGCAAAGACAAGAGGTCCCACCTTACCTGAGCTCCACAGTGTCCTCTCCTCACCCAGTACAAATCCCTGGATGTCCCAAAACCTTCTCTGGCTGATCCTGGAAAGGGACAGAGAGTAAAGAGTGAAACCACGGAGGGAACCGGAATGAAACGATCACTCGGAGGGATGAACTCGTCTGTTTGGGGTTTGCCTACTCCCGTGGTTTCCACTCCTTTTCCAAACCCCAGCGCTGGGATGAGCAGTTAATGCCAGATGTTGTTGGGCTGCTCCAGACACTTCCATGGGGTTTGGACACGAGGAAAAAAGCAACAGCCCTTTGGAGAGCGTGGGGCTGCGGTTGGAGCGCTGGGCTGGGACACAGCTCTGGTTTCACAGCCCAGCTCGGGCACATTCCCTGCAGGCACACAACAGGGATATCTCCCGGGTGAGGCAGGAGCCAGGCTGGATGATGGAGCACAAGCCAGATTGGATCATCATTTTTTCCCCCTGGAAGTCACCACCCGGCTCTGAACGTCCCAAACTCAAACCACGTAACTCCAGCCCTGCTTGTGCTGCTCAGGCAGGAGCTGAGCTGCTCTCACTGGCCTGAAAGGGCCTCAGAAATAAAGATTAAGCTTCAATGTACCATTTCCAGCTAGAAAACCTCATATATATCCATATATACGCACATACATTTGGACATTAGGGAAAATTTCTTCCCCAAAAGCATGTCAAGCATGGAACAGGCTGCTCAGGGCACTCTGGAGGGATTTAAAATCCATGGGGACGTGGGTTAGTGGTGGCCTTGGCAGTGCTGGGGGAATGTTGGACTCGGTGGTTTGAGGGTTTTTCCAAGCCCTAAAGATTCTGTGATTTAATATATATATATTTATGTGAGTTCCTGCTCGCAAATTCCAGAGAACACGGAACAGGAAAATGTAGGTTTTAGTGCTGCAGTGGGGGGATCTGATTAAAAAAAAAAGCCTAAAAAATACAACCAAACAGGGGAGAAAATAATAATAATAATAATAATAAAAAAAAGCCTGAGATGGTTTTATCCATCAACCCTAACGAAGGAGGTGAATTGATTTTTTAATAGCTGGGTTTGCCGGGAGGAGCAGTGATTTTTATTTGCCTTGTTTTCACATCTCCTGCCAGACCTGCACTTTCTTAGGCAACCTCCCTATTTTACCTTTTTTTTTTTCCCCCATTTAAAATCCCAGAACCCCTCAGGTCCCTTCAGTGGGATAACTCAGGGAAGCAGCTCCCACAGACACAGCCCAGCGGGGCCGTGGAGCTGCCAGGGAGGAGCTTTCCCACCAGGAAGGACCACAGGGAGCCCTGATCCCACCTCAGAACCCTGATCCCACCTCAGAGCCCTGATCCCACCTCTGGCACTGGAGACATTCCCCCTCTGGCAGTGGGAAGAGTCTGATTCCACGCTGCCCTTAGTTCCCACCCCGAGGATCAGCAACGGGACCTGGGGGAGTCCTGGCAGGCGATTCCTTCTGTTCCTGACAACATTCCTCCTGGAATAACACCTCTGGCAGGCAAGAGGCTCTGTGAGAGCCAGCGTGGCACTGCTCCCAGGAGGATAAATCCCATGGGAACTGAGCCTTGTGCTCCATCTGCACCTGAGCAGGTGAACCCTGAGGATTGGGAAGATGTCAGAGCTCCCGCCTCACGCAGCTGGAATAAAAATCCCACCTTCCCAATTTCCCTGACACAGCAGCACTGGCTGTGATGTCCTGAACATTGTCCCCACTGCCTGAGTGGTTTTGGTGCCCGCTCGAGGTTCCAAGCCCAGAAAAATCCTCTTGGAAGAGCAGAAAAAAGGGAAAATTACAGTTATTTCGCTGCTCAGTGCCGGCCCCGCC
Organism: Corapipo altera; assembly: GCF_003945725.1. Classification (NCBI taxonomy): domain Eukaryota; kingdom Metazoa; phylum Chordata; class Aves; order Passeriformes; family Pipridae; genus Corapipo; species Corapipo altera. The sequence goes on from NW_020884911.1 coordinate 701,714, forward strand.
CGGGAGTTGGGAGTGATGGATTGGAGAGGGTTATTTTCTGAGAAAATAAGGGCTCTGGGTTTCCAGCCTGGCTTCCCAGAGAACTGAGGTTTGGGTAATCTCTCCAGTGTACATCTCCAGCAGCAGCCAAGGCTCTTCCCACAGCGTTCCCCTCTGCTGCTCAGCTCCAGCCAGACCCCAAAGAGACCTGGAGCTCAACAAATCCAGGGGGAATAAAGCAAACTGTCCAGGGAAGGGGGGTTGTGTCAGTGCTCCTGCTGGAAGGGAAGGGATGCTGTCCCTGCATCCGTTGGATGCTCAGGACACATCCTGGAGACCCCCCAGTGTTCCACTTCACCCCTTCCCACCCCATCCCATGTTCGCTGAGCTCCAGGGAAGCAGGGGATCCCAAAGAATAAAACACCCTGGAGCCTGAAGGAAACACAATGCAGGAGCTGATTCCTTACACACGGGGCTCCAGGCTCCTCAGAGCACAGAGTTTGCTAAAATAAACTCAATTATCCTGCCCAGCACGACATTTGAGAGCCAGAGCCCATGGACACCCCAGGCCTGCTTCCAAAAATTCAGCAGGGCGAGTTGCTGTTCCTTATTTCCAGAAAAAAAAAAATTACCTGGATCGGGCCCACAGCACTGCTGCTCTCCAGCAAAACCAAGCCTAAACCTGGGAGCCCTGGGCATGGTGCAGCAGGGTTTCCAGTGGTGGCCTTGTTCCTCCTGCTGACAGAATCCCAAACTGGTTTGGGATGGAAGGGACCTTAAAGCTCATCTCGTTTCAACCCCCTGCCATGGGCAGGGACACTTTCCACTAGCCCAGGTTGCTCCAAGGATTATCCAACCTGGCCTCGGACACTTCCAGGGATGGGGCAGCCCCAGCTTCTCTGGGCAACCTGTGCCAGGGCCTCCCCGCCCTCACAGGGAAGAGTTTCTTCCTGATATTTAGTCTTAAATCCCACTAATAGACATTTGTGAACGTCAAACCCTGTGCCAGCCTGCAGGGACACAGGGAGGTGATTTCCACCCCTTCCCCGTGCCCATCCAGCCACTTTGGGTGGAGGGACAAGGTGGAAGCCCCCTGGACACAGGGATTCTGCTGCACATGGAGCTGCACGTGGCCTTGGGACACATCCAGGACCTGCTGCCTCCCGGCCAGGCTGACCCTCCCACGCCTCCTCCTGACATCCCCCTAATTTAATCTTTCAGCAGGAGTCAAACAGGCACCAATCACCTCATGGAAAATCATCTGCTTGGAGACATTCCCTTTCTCCCTCCCTGCTCCGTGGTGGTGACCACCCATGGCCGAGCTTTAGCTCTGGCAGGTCTCCCACACTGATGAGTTTTCCAAACCCCGGCAGCCGGGCTGGCAGCTCAGGAGAGCTGCCTCCAGGTCCAGGAGCTCCAGGGCTTTTTGTTTCCCTGGCCTGGGTGCGTGTTTGTTCTTCTTCACCTTGATTCCCGAGGAGTCAAACGGCCGGTGCCGGGGTCAGGCTGGAAGGAAATGACATTCCCAGCTGAAGGCTCAGCTTGTACCTCGTGTTTTCCTCTGCTGTGTGAAAAATGTCAGGGGTTTCCCTCACACTGAAAACCAGAACAAAAAAAAGGGGAAAAACCAAGGGTGAAAAGCAGGATCTCAGTGCCACTGGACACCTTCCCACTTCACTGGGGCAACAGGCACGGAAAACACGGAGTCCCAGCAGTGCCCTGCAAATCCTTGGCTGTGCAAGCCAGGCGACAGCTCAGAACGAGCAGATCAGAATGTCACGGGTGCCCTTCCTTATGTTTTCCCACCCAAAACACCTGGCAGGGACTTTCCATGTGGTCCGAGGTGCAAGCGAGGCTTTTCCCACCATTAGGGAAACTTTCTGGTCGCCCCTCCCGGCCTTTGAAGCCCAAACAACCCCCTCCCAGCCCCAGGAATTCGCGGGTGATTTACAACTATTTGGACAAGTGGCGAGCAGGCGGGGGCGGGGGGAGAGTCCCCATCCCCCCCCCAGCAGCAAAGGGGGGCCTGGACTCCCTCCCCGTGCTGACACGTCCCGACAGGATCCCTAATTGGATGATTTGGGGAGGGAGGGAGTGAAGGAATTTGTGTTCGCTGCCGCCGGGATAACGCAGGTGCCTGGATGGGTTGGAAGGTGCACAAAGTTGGTTTTCCTGGATGTGGAGCATCCCAGGCAGTGGGTGATCATCCCCACGAGTACCCTCAGGGGCAACGAATGCCAGCTGGGAGGGCTGAAGATGAGGAGAATTATAAACAAAACCAAAACAAAGCACAAGATGTGTAAATCACGGAAAATGTGGCAGAGGCTGCCCAGAGCAGCTGTGGATGCCCCATCCCTGGCAGTGTCCAAGGCCAGGCTGGCTCTGGAGCAGCCTGGGAAAGTGGAAGGTGTCCCTGGGTTGGAATGAGCTGAGCTTTGAGCCTTCCCAACCCGTTCTGGGATTCCATGAAAATTCATGGATGAGCCAAAGCAGGGAACAGCCCCTCTCCCTGCCCAGCATCTCCCACCTCCCGTGGTCCTTCACACCAGCTCCTGCTGCTGCTCCTGCTGCTGCTCCTGCTGCTGCTCCCTCCCTCCTCCTGGCTTTTCCAAAGCCCCACTTCTGTTTGCTGATATATTTTAAACCCTCGGATTTTCGGCCGGTTGGAAACGCGCTCTCCGGCCACCTCCTTAATCCTCCCCAGCTTTAATTCCCCGCTCTGAAACACGTTTTAAAGGAGATTAAAGTTTGTTTTATCGCCTTCTCATACGCTTTCGGATTCCAGTGCGGGAACTTCCGCAGGGTTTCAGCCCGGGAGGCTCCTGCTCTCTGTCCCCTCCAGAGCTCGGCCCCATCTCCGAGTGTCCGTCGGATCCCGGGCGGATTTCAGGGTCCAGCATATTCCTGAAAGAATCTGAGGATGTTTCTGGTGCTTTTCTCTGGGAGGGAAAGTTCAGATCAGGGTAAGGCTGTTTTCTCTCAGTGTTACATTTTTTTTTTTCCTTAGGAAGCAATAGCTCCGTGTTTTATGAGGACCTGGCTGGATTTGAGTTCAGGAGGAATGTCAGCAGTTAAACTCTGGAGTCTGAACTGTTCTGAGCCACCAGGACCCCCTGGGACCCCTCTTCCTGCCCATCTTCCCCAGTGATTCCAATCCCAATTCCTGCCTTCCACGTGGCTGCTGCTCCTCATTTCAGAGAGCAAGAAGATGCTGCCCCTGCTCCCCTGGGATCTGCCTGCATCCCAGTATCCCAGTCCTCCTCCTCTTCTCTTCCCTTGCCTCTCATAAGCAAATAGTTTATCCAAAACTGCTGCATCCCAAGAAAAAAAAAAAAAAAGGAAAAAAAAAATCCTCTCTCCATTCCCCTTCTTTCTGTCAAATAAAAGAAAATATGATATTGGAGTTTTGCACTGAAATTATTGTAATATTCTTTCTTTTACAAGCGCCCTTAAAGTTCATCTTTACGGTTGCGAGATTGAAACCATTGCAAAGGAATTGTTTGGGGGGATTATTTGACTTTTTATTAAAAAAAATCAAAACCAGGTGGGTTCCTCGTCAGCTGCACTTAAGTTTTTAATAAAAAGTAAAAGTTCTGGCACATCACCGCCTCTTTTTTTTTTTATTTTTTTGGTTTTTTTCATTTTCATTCTCTCTCTGGCCACAGATAGGACACATCTTTTTTCCCTTCTGTGGAAATGGGGATATGACTGGGAGAGCACATGCCTGTGGACTTGGAAGCTGGGAGTTCATCACCCCAGGATTTGTTAGCTGGGACTCCAAGGGAAGTTTTGGGATCACACAGCCGGCCTGCAGTTCCCCTGTCCCAAGCAACTCCTGCACCTTTTGGTGCTGACGTGGGGGTTGGATGATCCGGGGCTCCGGAGGAGCGGAATTCCAGCCCTGCAGCCGGAATTCAGCCAGCAGAGAAGCTACAGGAGAGGTGACCCAGCTTCCCACAGACCTGGTCCTTGGGACACCTGGAGCTCAGGTCATGGACACAGTGCCACCATTCCGTGCAGCTCCTGCCCTTGGGAATCCTGGCTGCTGGATCTTCAAGGAGGAGCGGGACCAACATCCACTGAAAACATCCAACAATGCCTCTAAGCCCAGGAACAGCTGGGAAGGGTCCAGGGAAGCGGGGGGGTCACATGCAGCCTTCTCCAGCCAGGGGTGATGGAGATCCCACCCTGCCTGCTGTCCCCATCCCTCTGCCCTCGGTGGGATCCCGGGATCCCAGGGCTCTCTCCCAGGCTGTCCACTGAGCATCCCTGAGTGCTTCCCACAGGTGGGAGCATCCTGGAAAGGCTCATGGCCCTGGGGAAGGGGCTGGTTTTGGTGTGGGGTTGGTGCTGACACCACTGGCTGTTCCATTACTCCGAGCTCCAGCTCTCCTCCCTCTGCCAGTTCCCTGCATCCTGCTCATCACCTTCTGTCCCATCTCCAAAATCCAAAAGGAAATAAAACTTGGCTGAGGCCAATAGAGCTCATATGGAACCCTGAGCCCTGGAATTCCTGGTGAGGCCTCCTGCTGCAGAGGCTCCCAGCAGGCAGCAGCCCCCCGGCCCCGCTCCAGGGATTGTCCTTCATGGAGACTCTCTCCAGCAACCCAGGGAACTCTGCTCTCCCTTGGCAGAGCTGGGGTCATCCACACCTTTTCCTAACCTGGGCTGCAGGGAAGGAGTCAAACCCAGGTGTGAATCCTGCAGGGTGAACTCTCCAGCTGATCATGTCCGAAGGACAAGGCAGGAGGAACGTGGAGGTTCCTCACTCAGCGTGTTCTTCCTCGTTTCTGTGGGAGGAACCGGAATTAAACGACCACAGAAGGAAGCAGGAGAGGTGGGTGACAGACCAACACCTCTGCTCCTTCCTTAAGATGGTTGTTCTCCCATGGGATAACCGACCTGACCGTCCCCTCAGCTCAGGGAACAGCCGGTGGCCCGTGGTGCTTCCACGGATACGGGGATGGAGAAGGGCTTGGAAACCAACAGCCTGCTTTGATCTCAAACCTGAATTACTGCGGACATCCTGACGATATTTTTAAGTGGTTGAATTCCAAATGAAACTTTTCCAAACGGGCCTTTTGCTGGTCGGATCTGCCAACCTTTCCAAGCCCTCGGTCCCCTCTGACGGTTTCCTCTGGGATTCTGTTTGTTCCAGGGGCCGGGGGGAAGTGCTTGAGGTCTCGTAAAGCTTCGTGCCCGGCCCCTGCTCTGAATCCCGACTCCCTTTATTCCTGGTGAACGTCTGTACCCAGGAGCAAGCTGTCCTCCCTAATCACACCCCACGGAGCGGGACGGTGCTGCCTGACAGTCCCACCACAACGAGGTTCCCAAAGACAGCCCCGACATCTGGAGGGAATCAAACCCCGGCAAAATCCCCGTTCCCAGAGTAGACAGTCCCATAAAACCGAGCTGCTGGGAGCCAAATTAAATAAGGGGAAGGTGTTAATGGATTCCTTTCTCTGCCTGGAGGAACGGTAAAGCCAGGGGACATTTTTCCAGCCTGGGAAAGATGAGCTGCCAAGGGACCCTGAGTTCATCCCGTGCCAGGCAGGTACTGGGATGGGCAGCACCTCCTGCATCCCATGTTTCTCTTCTTCCCTGGGATTGGCAAGGCTGGGAGCCGCAGAGAGGCTCCGTGTTTTGGGAAGAGGGGCTGGATGTTCCGCGGGAGTTAATTAAGGGCACCAGGAGGGAATTAAGGAAGGATCTGGTCCTGCTGGAGCATGTGCCTTTGGCAGCACCAAGGATTAACTCCATGTGTTTTCCTCGCACGAGGTGACGGCAGGACAAATCTGGAACTTCAAATAAAGCAACAGTGGGGGAAAAACCTCATCCAGAGCAGAGGGATTAAGGATAACCCAAGGGTTCTGGAGCAATGGAGCTGCAGAGCTTCCCCTTTGAGGACACTGCTGGTGGCAAGGAGGGATGGAGAAAGCTGGGAGGGAGTTCTCCATGTCCAAGTTTAGCCAAAGGATGCCCTTTACAGAGATAAAAGGGATAATTATGTCAACAAGGGGAAAATCTGGGGGAAAACGTCCCCCCTTCTAACCCTGGCTGCATTTTACAGGCTGCAAACACGTGATGGACTCTGTGTTCCTGGGCAGGACATCCTCCTCTTTAAAACAAAAAAACCCAAACCAAACCAAACCAAAAAAAAAAATCCTCTTTTGTAAAGAAAATAAATTAAAAGTCAATATTTTAAGACGGTTCTATGAAAAGGCCCAGAAAAAAAACCCAACCACAAAATGTGGGCAAGTAAGAAAGGCAAAAGCACACCAGCAATTCCTGTCAAACTGGACACAGAATTCCCCACCATGACTCAAATCCGGGATTTCCAGCGTTTGTTGCCCCACCAGTGGGATCAGCTGAGGACTCATGTCCCTTTTCTCCCCTCAGTCACTTTTTCCCTCTTGGAACCCTCATCATTCCTGGGATTAGCACAGCGTGCAGCCCCCTTTGCCTCGTTCCTGGGCACAATCTTGGGATGGAACAGATCCAGAACCACCCTTTCCCCTCCGCCGCTGAAGGACACGAGGGGGGAGACGCTTTTCTGGTGTCTGTCGGTAATTCGGGATTTAAAACCCCGAGGAAACGACGGGGAGTGGGTGGGAGGCGGCAGCAGAGGCGCTTCCATCCTCGGCGGGAGCGCTCCGAACGCAAAGGATGCCTTAGGTTGCCATCTAGTGCCTCCGAGGGGAAGCACCAGCGCTTCCAGAGGGTCCTCGCGCGCACAGGTTGGACGAGTTCTCTTGTCCCACGTGCTGGAATCGCCCAAAAGCATCACCCGAAGGCAGCAGCCCCCTGTCCATGCCCACCCCACCCCACTCCGGTTCCTGCTGCTTGCTCCCTCCTAAATCTCAGCTGCCCGCCAAGGCTGGGCTCAGGAAGAGCTCAGGAAGCCGAGGATCCTCTGGATTCCCTGCACACCTTGCCCTTGGCACCAGGAATGCTTGGCTTGAGGGCCACAGTGCTACAGCAATGCCCTTTGTGCCACCCAAACTGCCCTGCAGCTCAGTGCAACCCAGCTGCACCCTCAGCAACACATCCCTGGCTCTGCCTCCACACGCTCATCCAAGCTCCTGGGCTCCCTGGACAGCTGGAGGGAAAAAAAAAAAAAAAAGATAATAAAGGTCTGGCAAAGAATTTTCCTTTAGGAATCTCTCTCCTTTTGTTTTTTTTTTTAAGAGCCTGGAAACACGTGGCGCTGAGCAAAATGCCTGGATGGGCAGGAAAGGCAGCGTTTCCACGGGCATTGGGATTTGTGGGTGGATATAACCTGGAGAGGGACGAGCAGGAAGCACCAGAGCTGTGGGATTTGGGGGGGAGATGCCCCCTGTCCCCGCGCCCACAGGGTTCGGCCCCGCCGCGGTTAAATCCACCCCGTGATGGATGCTGTTGCCTTAATAAAGCGGCCTTTATTAAAATCCAGGGGGGTTTAATTGATTTATTCGGGGGCAGGGGCGCGTGTCCCCAGCGGGGTGTGACCCGGTGCCACCCAGCACCCCATAACTCACGGCACCCCGAGCGCCCCGGCCCCGCCGGTGACAACCCTGTGGGGGAGCTCATTCCTCAGCCCTGCTTTATGGGGCGAGGGGTGACACGAGGGGTGACACGAGGGGGTCCCCCCCGGGGCTGTGGTCGGGGGGAATTTACCTGCCCCGGGTAATTTAATCCCGGCTGCAGCGCCGGTACCTGCTGTAATGAGGCTCATTAGGACGCCCAATTTAAAGCCCCATTTAAGCCAGACATAAAATGGCTCTTTCTCCAGTGAGGGGCTGCTCAGAGGCCCCAGTCAGAGGCGGCTGCTGACGGCAGGGCTTCCCCCTCCAAAACCTGCAGGAACCCAACCGAGGTGTCTCTGAAGGCGGTGGGAAGATGCTGTGCCAGGGAAAACAGCGGCGCTGGGAGAGAACGAGGCAAAACTCCCAGTCAGGGACCTGCTGCACCCACAGGATGGATGAGGAACGAGGGGCAGTGGGAAGAAGGTGCTGGAGGAGGAGAGGAAGCCAAGAGTGTCCCTGCAGAGATCAGGACAAGCTGGCACCCAGCCCTGTCACCAAGGCACCGGGAACAGGCTTTGCCTCCCAGCGGGACCAGGAGCTGTGGGAAGGGGACAAGGGAGGGCTCCATTCCCTGGATCTTGTCTGCTGTCATCCCATCACACCAAAAAGCATCCCATGGACCAAACACCTCTCCCAAAAAGCCTGCTGGGAGGGGAGAAGAGGAGCCAAAAATGTTCCACAGCAAATAATGTCTGCAGAAAGTATCTGATTATTTTTCTCGTATCATTCCTGGAGCGATTAAATCTATTTCCTCTAAAACACTGGAATTTCCCTAAACTCCTGTTTACAGTTCACGGATGCAGGAGGAGAATTACCCAAGTTTTAGCAATAAAATTAAGCCTGGTTCGGTGAACACCTGCCTTCCCCTGGTTAATAACACCGAGCTCCTGCCTCGGACGCTCCTCCGTTTACTCTCCCGTAAATTATTTTTGTTCTCAGTTGACAAAGATAAATGATGGGATTAATATATATTGGAGAAGTCCTGGCAAACAGTTTGCCAGCAAAGAGGACGGATTGCTATTATTTCCCTCAGGTAACACAACACAGACAAACTGGATTAAGAGTAATTTGCTGTGGGGTTTAGTTGTGATCAGGAGCCATTAGTGGAACGGCGTTTATGGAAATTGCTTTTTTCTCGAGTCAGGAGTAGCCTGGCTGGCATCACCTGGCTGGCTCTGGGAAAGGAGGGATTGCTTTGGGGGAGAGAAATAAAATTAGAGATCACCAACTGCACCAGAGAGCAAGGAAGAAAAATCCCAGAATTATTTAGGGTGGAAAAGAACTCTGAGACCCACCTTGTCCCCCAGCCCAGAGCATTGAGTGCCATGGCCAGGCCTTCCTGGGACACCTCCAGGGATGGGGATTCACCACCTCTCTGGGCAGCCCCTGCCAAGGCCTCACCACCCTTTCCAGACAGAAATTCCTCCTGATGTCCAACCTGAGCCTCCCCTGGCACAGCTGGAGGCCGTTCCCTCTCCTCCTGTCCCTTGTTCCCTGGGAGCAGAGCCCGACCCCCCTCCCGGCTCCCCCCTCCTGTCAGGGACTTGCAGAGCCAGAAGGTCCCCCCTGAGCCTCCTTTTCTCCAGGCTGAGCCCCCCCAGCTCCCTCAGCTGCTCCTGCTGCTCCAGCCCCTTCCCCAGCTCCATTCCCTTCCCTGGACCTGCTCCAACCCCTCCATGTCCTTCCTGAATTGAGGGGCCCAGAACTGGGCACAGCCCTCATCCATGCCAGCACAGGGGGACAATCCCTGCCCTGCTCCTGCTGATCCCACTAAAATCCAGCATCCTGCCAAGAAACCCCAGGAAGAAGGTTCCTGGTCCTCTCTCCAAGCATCATTGGTGCTCACACCAGCACACCCCAGCTCACCCACCCACCCCCGGAGCTCAATTCCAGCAGTGAATAATAATATTCCCCCTACTTCCCAGACCAAACCTTGCCTCAGAAATGCTGGGTTAGGTTGTATTTTGCGGGAAGCATCCCTTCCTTCCCTTCCTTCCTGCCATCCTCATCGGGCTCCAGAGGCGCAAACACTCGGTTTTTAAGGAGCAGGCAGGGGTTGCTGTTCCCAGAGGGCTTTCCCAGGGGATTCCTCATCCCCAGTGGGGAAGCTGAGTCAGGCAGGGTGAGGAGCCCAGCTGGGAGCAGCCCCGGGGGCTGCAGGGCAGGGGTTTCCCGCTGGGATGTTGGACTGGGAGCGGGAGTGATGCCACCCACGGTGATGCTCCTTCCCAGAGAGGGAGGGGGGGCTATGAACTCAGGCCTGAAATATTAGGATTCTGCCTGCCCCAAAATTGCCAGGGAACTGGAGGGAAATCAGAGCAGATCCTGGCTCATCCCAGGATCGATCCCGGAGCCCCCACCATTGGCTGGCTTCCTCCAGCACCACTTGGAATCATAATTCTGCCAGCCCTGAGGGTTCGGAAAACAATACTGGAAGTAATCCCTTTTGATCTGATGCTAATCCCAGATAATTGCTTTCAGGCTTAATAGGAAAACTGCATTTTCTGGGGAGGGGGGGGGTTGGATTGGTCAGTTTGAAAGAGCTTTGATTGAGCTGCTGCTGGAGGTGCTTGTTTTAGCAGAGGGAGCTCCATTGTTCCCGGGAATGCGGGATGCCAGGAGTAATGACAGAGGCCGTGATCCCGCAATTAAACCCGTCTGGTGCAGACATCCAGCACATGGGCAGAGCCTTCCCTCAGAAGGGAGCCTTTCTGAGCCACTCCAAGCCGGGGGGGGGACTCAGCTCTTTCAGGAAACCGGGAAAACTGCTGCCACGGAACGCTGAGGAGGTCAAATGCACCCGTGGAATGCTGAGGAGGTCAAATGCACCCACAGTTTAGACGGGACGGGATAAATCCACGGCTAAACAAACCTGTGGGCTCAGGGGGACGGGACCGTCCCCACCCACAGCTCTGCCTCGAGGGGGCCAAGAAGTGCCCCCCATTTTCCAGGACACACGGATCTGGGAGGTGTTCAGCCTCCTCAGGCACCGTGACCCCTCACAAGCCAAATTTGGAGCTCTGAGTGCCCCATAAATCACCAATCCCGGCAACCCGGAGGTGTTTTCCCGGCGCTCCGGGCACACTTGTCACATTAATGGGAATGCTGGATTTGGATGGCAGCTCGTGGGTCACTGTGCTCTCCCTCTGTTCCCCTGGAGCCCCGGAGTGGGGCTGACCGTGGGCATTCTTCCTGCTTAGCCTCCAAAACTCCCAAACAATGGGTTTCCCATTGTTCATTAACCAAAGGTTCCCAGTTCACAGCTGCGGGTGTTGGAAAGTTCCTCTCACGGCCGAGGCCAGAGGGACCAGGTGGGTTTGTGGCCATCCCGGGGCTGCACATCCTTTTTATTTCCGGAATATTGGCTCTCCGAGGAAGGATTGGCTCGGGATGGTTTATTCAGGCAGTGAAGTTCCCAGTCAAGGCTTTGGAAGCGATCACAGAACCACAGAATTCCAGAATGGTTTGGGTGGGAAGGGATTTTAAAGGGCATCTCATCTCATCCCATTCCACCCCCCTACCCATGGGCAGGGACACTTTCCATCAGATCAGGTTGTTCCAAGCCCCATCCAACCTTTAACACTTCCAGGGGTGTGTCAGCCACAGCTTCTCCCTCTCTCACAGGGAGAGATGGGCGAGGGATCTTGAAAAGGTGGATTTTTAGCACGGAAAAGCAGCTGAACCTTTGGGTGTCAAACCCAAACTAGTCCCAGCTTTCTAAGACTGGTCGGAGGATCCCGGAGCGCCAACTCGGAGCATTCCTGCTGCCTTTGCTCTGAGCTCCTTTGCCCACTGGGGGGAGCATATGGCAAACGATTGGATACTCGGGACACGGGCTGGGAACAGGTTTGCACTTCAGGGAGGGCCGGGGAAGCTGGTTAGACCTTGCTCGAGCAAAGGAATATTAAATAAATTAAAAACTGGAGAGAACTGTGATTTTCAAAGAGCTTTTCCTACCGGGAAGACACTCAGCAGGGAAATTCCACGGAGCTTTCCCTTAATTTAGTCATATAACACAGATATTAAGAGTTAACATAGTTTACATTGAAAGAGTTAATTTCGCTTATAACTCAGCACAGTTACCTTCGTTTTTAAACAAATAAAATATACGGAAATAGAACGAAATCACCTGAAATCCTGGAGGAGTTTCGGAAGCTGCCCCGTGGGAATAATTTCAGTATTTTCCTTTTGGTGAGTCATGCCTGAGAATGTGCTTCTGTTTTACCTGTGGGGAAGGGAAGAAGGAAAAGAGAAGCAGCAGCTCTTCCCCAGTCCCCATCCTGTCCCACACCAGAACCAGGTGCTGCCCTTGGGACCCTTAAACACCTCTCAGGGTCTGCCTGTTTTCCCCAAAATATGCTGGGGGGGGCTGGTGGGAGCCCGTTCCCAACAAGGTTTTCTGTCCCAAAGGATCTGTGTCACAGCACCAGTTTATCCCTGTTAAGGCCTCTGCTGCTCCAGGTGCCCCAAGGGGCTCCAAAATTTACGGATGTCACTGCCTGGGCTGTGGCATCCCCTGAGCACAGGGAGGGAGAGCAAAGAGAAAGCTTTCAATCCTGGTTTATGATGAGCCTTTCTCCTCTCAAAGACCACCAATCTCCCCTTTTTTATCACTTTTGTTAGGGAGAGAAATGCTGAGTGTCTGCCTGAGGAGCTGGCAGTGACCCCCACCCGTCCAGCACGGTTCCAGCAGCTCCATGTTCTCAGGGATGGTGTTCCAGATTCCTCTGGCATCCCCACCTTGCTTGGGAGCTGTTTTGGCTGTGGGCAAAGCAAAGGGCAAAAAAAAAAAAAAAGTCCCCCCAACCTGCTGCTGCAGCCTCCCAGTAACTCACCGTTGTTAGCAGAGCAAACGGAACGCCGCGGATTCCCGGGATCTGTGGTTTTCCAGAATAGCTGAGTTGTGCCCTGACTCATGAAAACACACCGAGCCCCAAATAGTTTGTTTACTGTTCAAACAGTCGGGTTTGTGTGTGTGTGTGTGTGAGAGAGAGAGATTTATTTATTTGTATTAATCCAGGTCACATTTCCCCGGAGACTTCGCTGACACCGCAGGGCCCGATCCAGCGCCCTCGGATGCCCTTCCAGGGAATCCAACAGCACCTGGATCGTGGCCAGCAGGCACCATTTCCAGAGGTGCTGGGCAAACACAGCTCCCGAGGGCCTTTGGAGAGCAGTTTTGGGAATCGGGGCTGCTGCCCCTATTTGGATTGATCCCTGTTTGGGATTGAGGCGGATGCACAGCCTGCTTCCTGACGGGGTGCTTGTCTGAGGGATGTTTGGGAGGAACAAAAGGCTATTCCCGAGTTCTGGAATGCCAGGCCATGCAGGAATGATTACAAAGGTTAAGGTTTAAGTTAGTCCTGGCTTACTCCAATGGCCCTGTAAGAGCCCTCATTAGGGATGAGCTCAGCACAGTGCAGGGATTGGATCCCAGCCTGGTGTTATTCCATCAGGGGGGATGTTCCCACAATTCCCCTCAGCCTCTGGGAATGCCTCCCCCCCCTGCAGTTCTCTGTAGGTGGAGCCAAAGGGGAATATTCTGCTGGATAATATTCCAGGGTCAGCCCAAACCTCGGGGTCTGTGGCTGTGTGTGAGCTGAGGGACCAAGAGCAACCACAGCATCCATCAGGCGGGACAAATCCAGGGCTCCTGCGTCACCAGTGACCCACCCCAGCATCCCAGTGCATCCCAGATGAGTGCCAGCCAGCCCAGGATACGAATTCCATGATTTTGGGATTCCAGTTCAGCACTGGCACCCCTGGGAGATTCCCAGAGTGGCTGGTCCAACACACCCTGACTCGATGGGATGGGCAGTTATTGGGGATGCACATCATGGATGCACAAAGCTGGGTCGTGTGCTGGGAAGGCACGGGAGTGTCACAGGCACAGCGTGTCTGGCACGGAAAAATTCCCACATTTTAGTGCTCATGGAATTCATTCAATTGATAATCTTAATGGGAAACAGGCTCCTCCAGGTCTCATGGCTCCAGACAGGAGGAGAAAAATGTGGGAACAGAGACGTGGACAGTTGTCAAAAACACGGCTGAGAGTGGCAGGATGTCGAGAAGTCCCTGATAAAAATTCCTAATTGGAGCAGCTCTGGAACACACAGTTTCAGGAGAGAACGGGAATGGATTCCCACTGCCTCTCCTAAGGACCAAGGATGAGTTTTAGAGGTGTCCCAGGGACTTCTAAGGGGACCTTTTGGCATCTGGTTTATCCTTGATGAGGTTTTACTGTTCTGGATCCAGCCAGGTCCATCTCGCCCACTGACTATGGACAAGGTTCCATTTTCAAAGGATACGCCAGGAATTAGAGAACCACTGGATAATCACTGGATGGAGCAACCCGCCCTGGTGGAAGGTGCAGCCTGGTGGTCCTGACGTTTTCACAGGAGGTCCCACTAATATTTGACTGCAGCAGAGGGAGAGTGGCCACTGGAGTGGGGTGGGATGGCCGTGTTTGCCCAGGGGAGAGGGGGAAAGGCTCCGGAATTTATTGATTGGATTCCCTTTGGAGCACAAATGCCTCCTCAGGAGCCAGGAGGAGATAATGGCTCGGCAAACAAGGGCACAAGGAGAGCACTTGGCTGGAGGGATTTCTGCTTTGGCCCAGGGCAAGGAAAGGAGAGGGGAAGGGGAGGACCCCGCTGCTCTCCGAGGGTTCCTCTCATCCGAAGGGGGCAGAGGAATTCCCGGGGGAATGGATCTCCCTGGAAGGGAAACAATTCCAAAAAAAAAAAAAAAAAAAAAGAGGAGAAGAAGGGAAAAAAAAAAGTTGTATTGGGATTTTTCAGCTCTGGTTGCAGGCATAGAATAATAGAGATATAAAAATTACTATTATTATTATTATTATTATTATTATTATTATTATTATTGTTGTTGTTGTTGTTATTCATATAACATACTATTACATATTATGCAACATTCTAATATATAATACATAATATATATAAAAATATACATATAATATATATGTAATATATATATTAAATATATATATATATTCTAATATATATATCTCCACCATCAATAATAATAAAATAAAATTTAAACTTTCTCTGCGCTTTTTCAGCTCTGGTTGCAGGTATAGAATAACAGAGATATAAATAATAATAATAATAATAATAATTATTATTCATATAACATACAATTATATATTATGCAAAATTCTAATACATATAATATATAATATATATAAAATATATATAAAATATATATTATATATAATATATAAAGTATATATATTTTATACATATATATATAATATATATATTCTAATATAACACCTCCACCATCAATAATAATAAAATAAAATTTAAACTTTCTCTGCAATTTTTCACCTCAAGTTGCAGGCATAGAATAACAGAGATATAAAAAATAATAATCATCATTATTATTAATAATAATTAATTATTATTAATTATTATTAATATAATTATTAAGTAATACTATTATATATTAGGTAACATATTCTAATATATAAAATATACAATATATATAATACATAATATACAATATATAATATATATTATATATATTTATATATATACTTATATATACATATACATTCTAATATAACACCTCCACCATCAATAATAATAAAATAAAATTTAAACTTTCTCTACAGTTTTTCACCTTGGGTTGCAGGTAAAAAATAAAATAACAATAATAATAATAATAATAACAACAATAATAAAAACTGATATTAGTTACAAGAATAGTAACAGTAATAATAGTAGTAATAAGAAGTTTTACTACAGTTTTCCAGTTCCAGCTGCAGGCAGAAACTAACTAAGTGAATAAATAAATGAATGGATAAGTAAACAAATAAATAAAATAAAAGTTTCCCTGTGATTTTTTCAGCTCAGGTCACAGACAGAAAAAATACTAATTAAAAAAAAAAAAGTAAAATTTCCACAGCAATTTTTCAGCTCAGGTTGTGGGCAAAAATAATAATAATAATAACAACTACAACAACAACAACAACAATAATAATTTCACTGCAATTTTTCCAGCTCAGGTTGTGGGCAGAAAAAGAAATAATAATAAAAAAATTAAATAAATATCAACCCTCCCTGGAATTTTTCAGCTCTGGTTCCCTGTCCCTGGGCAGAGTTCAGGCTTTCAGCCCCTGCACTGGGATTTCAGGGGGTGGATTAGTGGGAATGTTGTGCCATCCATAGGGATTTTCTGTGTTATTCCATCTCAGGAGCTGTGGAGGGGTCAGGGGCAATTCCCACCTGCTCCAGCTCTGCCCTTCCAGCATCTCCACCACAAATCCACACCCGGCTCCTCTTCCCGAAACACTGGATTTGTCTTGGAAAACCTGCCTGGGGCTGGCAAAGCCAGGAGTTACGGGGCCAGCTGAGGCGTGGGGTGATTCATCCCTCCAGGAAGCAGCTGGAGACATCCTGGAGCAAGAGGGATGGGCCTGTTTGGAAGATGAATGTGGGATTCAGAACCCAGGGAGGGGGATGAGATCCCAGAGGGGATGAGATCCTACAGGGGATGAGATCCCAGCAGGGGATGAGATCCCACAGGGGATGAGATCCCACGGGGGATGTGATCCCACGGGGGATGTGATCCCACGGGGGATGTGATCCTACGGGGGATGAGATCCCAACAGGGGATGAGATCCTACGGGG